>NC_143396.1:110774577-111077607 GCF_052110815.1 Crocodylus siamensis | reverse complement strand
GTTTATTAAGGAGGCCATCCTTGATGGACTGGCTCAGGCTAACATCCTAGGGGATAGCCAGCACGGGTTTGTTGCGGGTAGGTCTTGTTTGACCAATCTTATTTCCTTCTATGACAGGTGACCTATCACCTGGACCAGGGAGAAGAGATTGATGTCATATATCTTGACTTCAAAAAAAGCTTTTGATCTGGTATCCCATGATCACCTCTTGGCCAAACTGACCAGTTGTGGCCTTGGCTCCACCACGATCCGCTGGCTGGGAAATTGGCTCCGTGGTCGGACCCAGAGGGTTGTGATTGATGGCAGTCACTCATCATGGTGCCCTGTGACCAGTGGGGTCCCTCAAGGCTCTGTCCTTGGACCCATACTATTCAACATCTTCATTAATGATGTGGACATTGGAGTCAGGAGTGGACTGGCCAAGTTCGCCGATGACACCAAATTTTGGGGCAAAGCATCCACGCCAGAAGATAGGCGGGTGATCCAGGCTGACCTGGACAAGCTCAGCAAATGGGCAGGTGAGAACCTGATGGTGTTTAACACTGAGAAATGCAAGGTTCTCCACCTTGGGAGGAAAAACCTGCAGCATCTTTATAGGCTCAGCAGTGCTACGTTGGTTAGCACTACAGAAGAAAGAGACTTGGGGGTCATCATTGACCACAAGATGAACATGAGCCTCCAATGCGATGCTGCGGCTAATAAAGCGACCAAAACGCTGGCTTGCATCCATAGATGCTTCTTGAGCAAATCCTGAGACGCCATTCTCCCTTTGTACTCGGTGAGGCCGCAGCTGCAGTACTGCGTCCAATTTTGGGCTCCACAATTCAAAAAGGATGTGGAGAAGCTTGAGAGAGTCCAGAGGAGAGCCACGCGCATGATCAGAGGTCAGGAAAACAGATCTTACGATGACAGGCTGAGAGCCATGGGACTCTTTAGCCTGGAAAAGCGTAGGCTCGGGGTGATCTGATGGCCACCTATAAGTTTATCAGGGGTGACCACCAGGATCTGGGGGAACATCTGTTCACCAAAGCGCCCCAAGGGATGATGAGGTCGAACGGTCACAAACTCCTGCAAGACTGTTTCAGGCTGGACATAAGAAGAATTTCTTTACTGTCCGAGCCCCCAAGGTCTGGAACAGTCTGCCAGCGGAGGTGGTTCAAGCACCTACATTGAACACCTTCAAGAGTAAATTGGATGCTTATCTTGCTGGGATCCTATGACCCCAGCTGACTTCCTGCCCTTTGGGCAGGGGGCTCGACTCGATGATCTCCTGAGGTCCCTTCCAGCCCTGATGTCTATGAAATCTATGAAATCTATGATTAGGCAGGGGTCCCCCCACTCTCACTGGTCAGCGAGGGGGCCAGCTATAGTTTCATAGTTTCTAGGGTCGGAAGGGACCGACCCCCTGCCATGGCAGGAAAGAGTACTGGGGACAAACGACCCCAGCAAGGTGTTCATCTAGCCTCCTCTTAAAGACCCCCAGGATAGGAGCCAGAACCACTTCGCTTGGAAGTTGGTTCCAGATCCTAGCCGCCCTGACCATGAAGTAGCGCCTCCTGATATCTAGCCTGAATCTACCCTCTGCCAGCTTGTGACCGTTATTTCTAGTCATTCCTGTTAGTGCTCAGGGGAACAGGGACTCCCCCAATGCCTGCTGGTCCCCTCTGACTAGTTTGTAACAGGCCACTAGATCCCCCCTCAGCCTTCTCTTGTGGAGACTGAACAGGTTCAGGTCCCGTAGCCTCTCCTCATAGGGCCTGCCCTGCTGCCCCCTGATCATGCAAGTGGCCCTCCTCTGGACCCTCTCCATGCTGTCCACATCCCTCTTGAAGTGCGGCACCCAGAACTGGATGCAGTACTCCAAATGCAGCCTGACCAGTGTTGCATAGAGGGGAAGGATCATCTCCTTGGACCTGCTTGAGATGCATCTGTGGATGCATGACAAGGTATGATTGGCCTTCCTGACTGCATCCCCACACTGCCGACCCATGTTCATCTTGGCATCAATGATGACTCCAAGATCCTTTTCTGCCTCTGCACTGATGAGAAGGGAGGTCCCCAACCTGTAGGTATGGTGCTGGTTCTTCCTTCCCAGGTGCATCACCTTGCACTTGTCAGTGTTGAATCCCATCATATTCTCACCCCTGTAACCTGTCTAGGTCCAATTGCAGCTATTCCTCCCTTCTTGCATGCCCACATCCCCCAACATCTTAGTGTCATCAGCAAATTTGAACAGGGTGCTTTTTATCCCCTCGTCCAAGTCACTGATGAAGATGTTGAACAGTGAGGGCCCAAGGACTGAGCCCTGGGGGATCCCACTCCCCACATCCCTCCAGGTTGAAAATGACCCATCCGCTACCACTCTCTGGGTGCAGCCCTCCAGGCAGATGGCAACCCATTTGATTGTGTAGGTGTCAATACCACAGTCCCCTGGTTTCTTAATGAGAACAGGGTGAGAGACAGTGTCGAAAGCCTTCCGAAAGTCCAGAAAAACTATGTCCGCTGCTACCCCTGCATCTAAGGATTTGGTGACCTGGTCATAGAAGGTCACCAGGTTGATCTGACAGGACCTGCCTCTAATGAACCCGTGTTGGTTGCCCCTAAGCATAATCTTCCCTGCTGGCCCCTCATGGACGTGTGCCAGAATAATTTTCTCAAAAAGCTTGCGCAAGATTGAGGTAAGACTAGCTGGCCTATAGTTTCCCAGGTCCTCCTTCCTCCTCTTTTTGAAGATGGGAACCACATTGGCCCTCTTCCAGTCCTCTGGCACCACACTAGAGCACCATGAGTGTTCGTACAGCTATGCCAGGGGTCCCGCAATGACTTCAGCTAATTCCCTCAGTACTCTAGGGTGGAGATCGTCTGGACCAGCTGATTTGAATACATCCAGTCCTTCCAGAAGTTCCCTGACTAGTTCCTCACTAACCCTTGGCCTGAGGGGGGCCCAGAGGGGGGTTGGCTGTTCCAGTCCTTGCTCAGGAAAATGGACACAAAGAAATCATTAAATATGTTAGCTTTGTCATCTGGTGTGACCTGATTTCCTAGTGTGTCCTGCAGGGGCCCAACATTATCCAGAACCTTCTTTTTGCCCCCTGTGTATTTAAAAAAGGACTTCTTGTTGTCCTTGATCTGGAAAGCTAGTCCCAGTTCCATCTCTGCTTTGGCCTTCCTGGCTGCCCCCCTGCATCCCCGAGCAACCCCAGTATAATCTTCCCTGGTGAAGGCTCCTCCCTGCCATTGAGTGTATGCCTCCCTTTTGGCAAGGAGACACTCTCGGATGCTTTTGGTGATCCATGGTGGCTTTTGCACCCTCCTGCCCTCTTTGATCCGTGTTGGGATTACCTCCCTTTGGGCTTGGAGGATCGTCTCCTTAAGGAGCAACCACTCTCCTTGGACACCTGGCTCCCCTCCCCTCTAGGACCTCAGTGCTTCCCTGACTGCTCTCCTCAGCTTATTGAAGTCCACCCTCCTGAAATCTAGGGCTGCTGCCTTGCTGCAGGCCTTTGCCACCTTGCACTGGATGGTGAATTCCAGCAGGTGATGATCGCTGTCGCCCAGGTGGTCAAGCACCTGCAGCCCCCTCACCAGGTCATCGCCAGTGGTCAGCACCAGGTTCAACAAGGCATCTCCCCTGGTGGGGCTGTGCACCTCCTGGGTTAGATGGAGGTCCTGCATTCCAGCTAGGAGCCTACGTGAGCAGTCAGACCTGGCTCACTGCTCTTCCCAGCAGATATCTGGAAAGTTCAGGTCACCCATGATGACCACGTCCTTTCACCTAACTACCTCCGTGAGCTGACTTAAGAATTCCTGGTCTAGCTCTTCCCCTTGGTTGGTTGGTCTGTAGTAGACCCCCACCGTTACATCTCTTTCCCCTCGACTGCCTTGTATTCTAACCCAGAGCACTTCAGAGTGCCCCTCCTCTGATTCTTTGCTAATTGACGAGGATGTGTATTCGTCCTTAATGTAGAGTACCGTGCCCCCACCTTTCCTCCCTGTCCTATCCCTCCTGTACAGCCTATAGCCCTTGATAGTCACTGCCCACTCATGTGTTGGGTCCCACCACATTTCAGTGAGCCCCACTATGTCCAGGTTGGTGTCAGCTAGAAGGAGGGTAAGTTCCTCTTGCTTATTTCCCATACTACAAGCATTTGTGTAGAGGCATTTGAGGCCTCCTGAGGATGTGTGCACTGGCTCCCTACTTTCAGCATTACCCTGGCCCCTGTTGCTTACCTGCGTATATGTTCCGCTTATTGGTCTAGGCTGGGCTGTACTCATGGGTGTTGCTTGGTTTGGCAGTCCAAGGCTTCCTCCTCCTTCATCTTCCCCTTCCCCCAACAAGCCTAGTTTAAAGCCTGCTGGAGGAGATCTGCCAACTTAAAAGAAAATACACGCTTACCTTTAGGAGAAAGGTGGAGCCCATCCCATCTGAGCATGTCTCTTGTTGTGATGTGCGGGTTGTTGTCAAGGAAACCAAAGCCCACCTCAAGACACCATTCCTGAAGCCACCAGGTGGTCTCTGCAATGCACATCGCATGCCGTCTTCCACGTTCGCTCACTGGTAGGACAGAAGAGAAAACCACCTGTGCGCCTATCTCCTTCAGTTACACAGTAGGTAGCATTTATCACCCCATCCGCAAAACAAGAGGATCTCTCAATCTCTTCTTAAACCACTTGTTCCAAAGAAGAAATGGACAGACATTACCAGCTACCTGTTGATTAGCTCTGAAATGCCCTAAGAAGCACTGTCCTGCTGCCTTATCTCCCACAGCACAGACCATAGCCAGCATGTGGTCTGCTAGCTAATGCTGTGAGATGTCTGTGTAAGGCAGAAGGGAGGGGAGAATCCCTGCTTCAGCAGGGAGTGGTGGTGAGGGGGAAGGGGAAACAGGAGCAAGCCAGGCAGACGCTCTGTAGCTGCAGTCTCTGTCGGAGCTGCAATCAGGGAGCAGAGGGGAGGAGCCATCCCTGCTGGGCTGGAGCAGACAGCAGAGCCCTGCTCAGAGTTGCAAAGCAACTTGGATGCTGGAGGATTCCAGTTTAACTTAAACCAGGAAGGGGTCTGGGACAGACATTGCATAAACCATTTTCACTTTAATCAGTTAAGTGTACTACTACATTCAACCAGGTTTATCTCAAACCAGTTTCAGCCATTTTCAAACCAGTTTATAAGCACTGAACATCTGTTCTGTTACAGGTTTAAACCAGTTTCTGATCACTTAAACCAGTTTATGTGTAATGTCTGTCCCTAGCCTAAGCACCCACAGTTAGGTCAGGAGGAAGCAGAATACACATTAGCCCTTGTGGGGGGCAGGGAGGGAGTCTCAGGACCTACCTGCATGGCCTGAGCCCAGCAGGAAGTGGGGGGTGCTCACGCATACCTCCCAGCATGCCCTGCAGGCTCCCCAGGCTACCAAAGACTCCTGAGCAGAGCTGAACAGCTGAACCACCCGGATTGGCTGACAGAAGCATCACAATCACCCACCTGGACCTGATGCAGCAGCCACAAGCCATCATCTAGCCATTCTGCTCAGGCCCATCCACTGTGCCCTGAGCCTGCTAAGTGTGTGCATGTGCATGTGTGTCCTAGACACCTGTGTGTGTGTGTCCCAGGCACCTAGATTTTCTATGTGTGTGTGTGCATGTCCCAGACACCTGGGTTGTGTGTGTGTCCTAGATGTCTCAGGGGAGTGGGGTGCGTGCATCCCAGATGCCTATATTTCCCCCCCTGCCAATATTGGTGCCCCTGGTCATGTACAGCAACAGATTGTCTGGATCCCTGAACCCTTGACTGAGTAGGTCCTCATCAGCTTGGACCAGTAGTCCTCCCCAAATGAGTAGTCTAGAGGGCTCCAAGTGCTCCTGCCATGCCATAGGCCCATAGGTCTCCAGCTCTGGCTCCTCTGTCCCTGCACCACAGGCACCATCCCCAACAACCCATGACCCACACCATCCCCCTTCCCCTCTCCCTTTCCTGGGACACACACTGAGGTGCAGGGAAATGTGGCCTGGGGAAGTGACTGGCTTCATTTTAATCAAATGTTGAAGCTGCCAAACATTTTTTTTTTTTAAAAACCACAGCTGTGGAAAGTTGCCCACTTCAGAACCTGGAACCTTCTTCTCAGATAGTACTGAGAGAGTGGGGAAGGACCCTTGCTGCACTGGACAGTTATGAAATTCAAAGGGGGAGGTTGTGGGCAGCCACGTGTGTTCAACCTAACAAACATGAAGCCTTGGGGCAGCAGGAGGAATGCTGCATGCAAAAATGCTGCCCCTTGGTTTAATTAAATGTTGCAGCTACCAAACTTTTTGTGTGCATAATAAAGAAAAACTGTGGAATGTTACCTGCCCTGGAAGTTGGGCCAGAGCCCATGCGACTGCCTGTACCTGCTGAGACTGTGCCACTCCCCTGTAGCAGAGCCTGGGCCTACAGTGGCCTGGTCCAGTGGTCTGGTGGGTAATCCCTACCCCCTGCCCCATTCTGAGTGCTCCCACACCCTTCCAGGACTGGCCTGGAACCTCTTTGGGGCCCACTGGTGACCACCAGCAACAAGGGGGAGTCAGTTGGCCCTGGACAGTGGGAAGAGTTAAGGCTAGCCCTGGCATTGGGTCTGGGGCACCTCCCCCCCAGCGCTGATCCCTAGAGGGAGCCCCACTAGATGCCCTCCTGGCTTTTTTGACCATGGGTGAGAGGCTCCCAAGTGCCAGATCTCCTGTTCTGACTCCATCATCTCCCAATCACTGTGCAGTGTGGAGCATTCCCCTTCAGCCACCATCCAGAGTTGGCCCCCATGGGAGCCCTATTCCTGCCAGCCAAGGGAAGAGTCCCTGGAGCAGGTCTCTCCATGCCAGTGGGAACTGGACAACACTACTTCTGGCCAGGAGGGCAACAGTTTCTTTGTGGGAGTGGGGGGCACAGATACCACTTAGGGGTGGTGTAGCTGGATCCCAGACAGTCTTTGACTCTGTGCATAAATTCCTTATGCTGGCACTGTGACTCTCTGAGCTCTGTAGCAGCACATGCAGCCTCCCTCAGAGAGCAGGTAGCCATTTGTGGACCTTATTCTTGGACCTTTGCAGCATGTGACAGCGCAGGTGCAGGCAGTTGTCAACCTGTCCATTCTAATCCCCACATCAAGGATCGCATTTGGTCCTCATGTTGCTAGCACTGTCTACACACACAACCCTGGAGCTCTGCAGGTGTCTGAGTGACCACAGGCAACACACTGGGGGAGCACAGGGGGGTAATGACTCTGGTGCCTCACCTTCATTCCAGGCTAGTAGTGTGGGTCCTGGGGGCGGTTTTTCTTGAGAGGCACAAGGTCAGTAAGGAGTATCAATAAATCAAGATCATAAGTCCATGTGGACAATTGTTGAGCCAAGAGCATGCTGAATATTAGAGTAGGTAACTACAGCCTTCCCCATGAGCATAACCCAACTTACCAAGGAGTCACATTAGGCCTTTCCTTCACCTATAAACACCACATTCAGAAGGTCAGCAGTAAAGTTTCTTCACAGGTAGCAGCTGCCTTAGGATGTTTAGCCAGCATGACATGGGGTGCCAACTTCAAAGTGCTCAGAACCACCGCACTTGCAATGGTACACACTGCAGCAGATTATTGCGCTCCCATTTGGTCTAGAAGTTGTTGCCCTAAAAACCATGAGACTGTACTTAACAGTGCACAGATACTCATAACAGGCTGCACAACTTGTACACACATAGATGTACTTCCTGAACTCTCGGGCAGTAGACCAAATGACATAAGAAGGCAGATCCTAACTGCCCCCCTGCTGCCAGGTTTCTGGGCCCATGGAGAGCCGGCAAGCCAAGCACTATGGCCTTGTGTGTTGCGCTACAGTTAGGTAAGGGGTGGGGGTGAATGGGAATGAAATGACCATTCAGAGTAATCCAGACTGAAATCTATTCCTACAGTATTTTATACGAACACCAAACAAGTCCCCCACTAGGCACAACCTTGACAGAGAAGCAAGGGTCAAGCCGAACACACTGAGATCTGGATCTGGATGCTTCAAAACAACACTTCACAAGATGAACATCTTTGACAGCCTATTGTGTGAATGCGATGTTCAGCAAACAGCACAGCACTTAAATGAAAGCTGCAATCTTTCCAAATGCCCATACAGAGTAGGTGGAATTCTCACACTGGGCAACAATACCAGACAGTGGCTCATAGCTGGCCAAAGGGAACAGGGAGGCGGGGTGGTGGAGGGAGGGTTGGAAATAGGGGCTTTGTTGCCTCAGGCCACTAAGAGCTCAAGGGCAGGGCCTGCCTAGTGATTGAGCAGACCAGATGAGCTTTGGCCAAGACTACAGTGCCACCCTGGGAAGAGGGTTGGATGGGGTGCCACAAAGCCCCATGGGCTGCCAGCAGAATGCAACCTACCGTGAGTTGTGATGGGATTTGGCACAGATGTTCATTATGGCACTGTAACCTGCAGCGCTGAAGTCTGATACCACATCCATCCAGGGTTATTTTAGAGGGGAGTCTGCCATTTTTACAGTGCTCTATGTGTCCTGACCATTTGTTCAGTTACGGCTGTAGAGCACTTTCTGCACATTTACCACACAATAAATGTAACGTCTATACCTGGCCTCCGGTACTTGAGCATTTCACAAAATGTACCTTCATTGAACCCCTATGAGGAGGTATTGTTACCCCCATTTTAGAGATAAAAAACTGAGACTGAGGTTAAAGTAAAAAATGCCCACTAAATTTGGATGCTCATCAGAGGCACCTGGAATCGAAGTTTTCAGACCACATGTGGTTTTACCATGCTTTGTAGATGTTGAAAGCACCTCAGCTGCTACTGTGCACTCAGCACTTTTGCAAATCAGAGCCCCCATGGTCTCAAAGCAAGCATCCAGAAAATAAAGAATAGACAATTAGTTACTATCTGTCATACGTGTGGTTTAAGTGACTTGATCAAATAGGAACTCTGTGGCAGAGCCAGGGGGAAAATCAAATTCCCTAGCATGAAACTGAGTATCCATCAACACAAGGCTATACAATTTTTTCCTGCGACCCTCTGCCTCCCTCATTTTGCGCTTTCCAATACCTTCCATGAATGAAACAGGCAACCCTCTGAAAACTGCCTTCTTTATTACTACCCAGCCCACTGAGGAGGTCCCTCACACACAGTGAAGGAGGAAGGGGTCCTGTGAGAATAAATAGTATACGACAGTCAGAGAGAGATTAAGATTGGGCAGGAAGGAAATTGGAGGCCCCCCTGCGAGGTCCCTCCCCCCTGCCCCCATGGGAGCTGGCTTCCCTTCCTCTCTTCCTTTCCTTGTGCTGGTGCTACGGAGGTGTGCAATCCAGTTCTCACTCACTGGCCAGTTACAATGCATAATATGAAGTAAATATGCTGATTTGCATACTTATTTGCATGTGTTACAGTGTCTAGTATGCAAATAAGCATTCTTGTTTGCTGTACATTGCTTATTGTAACCAGCCAGTGAGTAAATGAGAGCTGGGTCAAAATTGCAGAATAATCATCACATACCTGGCAACACTGAACCTAGGCATCCAGGGGCTCCTGGGCCTGGGCCCTGCGCGGTAATCCACCTATGACAACAGTGGTGATCAACCTACGATCCACAAGTCAGTTCTGGTCCCCGGAGTGACTGGATCCTATGTGTGGGCACAGGGGACCAGCAGCAAGCAAGTCAGCCTAAAGTAGGGTTACCATATTTCCAATTTCAAAAAAAAGACACCTGTGGTGGGGAGGGAAGGGGTATATGATTGTGGGAGGGCAGCGATATGCCCTCTGCCCCCCCAGCCCTGCCAGTGCCCCTCACCCTTGACCCGCAGCCCCTTTCCCACCCCCCAGCCCTGCTGGCTGATGCTCCTCACTCCCAACCCACAATTCCCTGCTCCCCACTGATACTTCTGACTTGCAGCCTCCTGTCCCCCCAACCCTACCGGCGCCCCTCACTCCCGACCCATAGCCCCTGCCTCCCAGCACTGCCAGTGCCCAGCAGATGCAGGGACCCACACAGAAAGCACATGATCTCCTGACAGCCAATCAGTATCCCCACTGTCCCCAACCCGAAGCAAAAGTAAAAACCCAGACATTTGCTTGCATTTTAAAAAACCCACCCAGACAAAGGACAAGGGGCCAAAAAAAGGACATGTCTGGGAAAACCCAAGCGTATGGTAACCCTAGTCTAAAGCATCCCCTTTCCTGCCCTGCACCATGCTGCTGGCCCCTCTGCAGCCCTCCCTGCTATCTAGCACTCTACTAGCCTATGACAAGCAATGGTTACTCTCTCCCTCCCTTTTCCTTCCTCTTCCCCTGTGGCAAGCACTAAAGATAAGCTCTCTTTCCTGATCTTCCTTTAACCCACCCCTTCCCTTCCCTCCTCCTGACATTGGCAGTCACCTCCTACCCCTCTTCCAACTTCCCCCTCCCCCACTGCTCTAAAAGGTTGAACACCACTAGTATACAATAACATAATTAAAGACCAACACATCATCAGGGATCCTAGTTTTCTCCGATTAAAAAATCACCAATTTTCTAATTAAAAAAGTGACCCCAAATCCACATTTTCCCATGATTGAAATGAAACATCATTATATATAGATCTACATATTAGCGGTGTTTCATTTTAATCATGGAAAATTGTAGATTTTGGGTCACTTTTTTAAATCAGAAAATTGGCGATTTTTTAATCAGAGAAAACCAGGATGCCTGCTCATCATGCATATGTTCAAAGTGCATAGGCAAGCTTAATTCTCACATCTCCTAATATTTAAGTGCTTGACTTTGCCATATGAATAATGTGCTTTTAATAGTGGGGGCGGAGGAGAATTTCCTGGACTTTTTTTTAATAACTATAAAGAAACAAAGATTCCATCATATAGCGTCATATTCATACTCAGATAGGTCATCCATAAAATTAAACCTTTAGATCTATGACACAGATCTCTGCCGCTTGAACTAATAGAGTAATTGATAACAGTTGTAGGCTATTCTCCATATGGAACAGCGCGACAGAGGATAGACCACTTTGCCAGAGGGTTTCACAGACATTTGCTGATGGCAGAGAAACTGTATCTCTGGAATCTTGGGGCATTTATCCACATACATTTTTGTGCCCAGACACACTGGAGATCTGGCACACGAGCTGATGCGCACACCACTGAGTCGCTTGCAGTTGTATAAGTGGCAATATTCATATCAGTACAGAGACAATAGTGGCAGTACACTTTTGAATTAAAATACCTTCTATGTGTTTTAGTTCAAAAGTGTACTGCCACCATTTTCTAAGCACTGATGCACATTTCACTGCTTATACAACTGCAAGCAACACAGCGCCAGGCACTTTTCAAAGTGCCTGGCGCTGCAGCTCTTGCATGTATAAAAATGCCCTCTATTCCAGGTCCTGGAATAGACTGTGCTCTAAGCAAGCACAAACTCTTCTACGCCCTTCCCAGTCCAATCCTCCATGTCCTCTTGGAAACCAAGGTTTATGGGGCAGTTTCATCTAGTGGCAGTGGAAGCCTGGAAGTTTATCTGTGTATTTCCTCCTGTGTTTCCCCAGGCTGCTGCACCACTTCACCTTCAGGAGGCACTGTCCTGCACCCCTCCATTTCCAGGAGGAGTGGGCAGGGCTGGATCAGGGACTGCTGCAGCAAGAGCAGGCACTCCTGCCTGCATTAGATTAATCTAATCTGGCTCCACATGAGGTATGTGGGGCTGTCTCACCTGGCACAGAGGCAGCACCCTGGTTGAAAAGTACTGCTCTAGTTGTTCCACCATATTTTGGGAGGGGTCTTGGATTATTTAGCTTCCTAGGAACTGCATCATCTTGATGTAGTGGAGGGTAACAGAAGTACACACAGGTCTCTTAGAGCTATGCTAGTAATATTCTAGTTTTTTGCCAGTTAAGTTGCCTAAACTATACAAGTTAAAGGATATGGGTTCGACATGACAAATCCACTGGACCTGCAGGTTAGCAGCTGACTATAAGGTTATCCTATTTAAAGCAGCTCTCAACTAAGGCACAGAAAAGTGTATTGTATAAATAATGAGACTAAAAGAGTGTTAAGTCAGAATTGAGGTTGTAAAAACACAGAACTAATTTGAAAAAAAGTTGAGAGTGAGTAGAACAAAATTCTAAGAAGTTATCTCTAGAAAGTAGTGAAGTAATGACCTCCTGCAACGGGTTTTAGATGGTCATTACCATCACTCTCGTTTAATTAATTGGTACCAAAAGGGCTCTGGGGGAAAAAAAGGATCTGTTGTCATTAGTTTCCTTTTAATTAATTTTTCCAGGCCTATCTATATTACATACCTCAGTGCTGGTTAAGGTTTAGCCAACTGTGTTACTAGGTGAGGTTATCCTTTTTAATACAGCTTTCCCCCCCCACATTATGAGTGAGTACGTGGAGTTTAGGGTTAGTTCTCGTCTATCAATCAAATACTCTGTGTGTGTGTGTGTGTGCGCGCGCGCGCACGCATGTGAGAAAGAGAGAGACACAGACTCATAATTTAATAAAATAAATAATATTTCTAAACTTACTGTGTTAGTTGTATTTTCCCTACCTCTTTTAAGTCCTTTCCTACCTACTTCTTCTCCATCATTACAACATACAAAGCTCTGCGCTTCATTTCCTCTCCACATACTAAATTTCTTATCTCACAGCATTGCAATCTGTCTCCTTTGCTCTACGACTATTGGCCGCCTTAATCACCTACCAGTCCACTTCTTTCACAAGTAACTTAGCCGTCATCCAAACTAATCCTTGTGTGTAGAGCACCATCTCTGATTGAGCCGCACAACCACTCTCCCACGTTGCTTCCGAACAGTTTTGCAGACTCACCTTTACCATGATTTCTCTGCTAACTGCAGTCTGATAATGACTCGGCTGGTGGCCTGGCATTGATTTATTTTTACTACACCCCTTCATCACTTTGTCACCAAAAACAAACAAATACACAAACAAAATAGAACTAGAAAGCCTCCAACTGGACATTTCGCAAATATATGTGACCTCGTGTTTCTGCTACTCTCACCTTTAACTCTAGTGTTATCTTTCCCTTTCCCCCACTCCTGCTGTATTTTATGTCCATTTGTCACATCTTGTCCCTAGTTAGTTTGGAAGTTCTTTGGGGCACGAACTTTTTCTTACAGGATGTTTACACGGTGCCTTAAAAATGGGTCACCATTCTTAGGTCCCTGAACAACAGTTTAATGTAAGTAACAAATTGCCTTGTAGTCAGAATTAAAAATCTCAAATCTATTGATGAGCCAGTCTGAGCTCATGTTCCCTCTATCTCCCCTTCCCAAGTTGATAAAGAACATGTAAAAATACCTACTTAGGGCACAGCTCAGGAAGTCTGGCTTCCAAGTTATGTAATACAATGAAAACATTTGTGAAGGGGTTCAATGGTTGACAAAATAAATGCCAATAGAATTTGACAGAGATTAAAGCAATAGGGAATTATAGAAATTAATCTATAAAATTGCATGATAGTTCATTTTAGCACTTAATAGATAACTTGTAGCCCTGCTAGAAAATTCTGTAGGCTGGTTCAAGGATTTGATGGAGGGGTGATTTTTCTTTACAATTTTCTATACCAGGCTGCTACAGAGTAAATCATAAAGAAAACAATTTTGGAAATCCAATTCAGACTTTCTTGACTATGACTTTTGAGTCAATGAGCAATCTGTAATACAACAATAGTTTATTCTATTAGTTTATTCTGAGAATAAGGGGATTGTGGCTTGGGGAGTTGGGGCTGGGGAGGTGTTATCCTGAGCTTGATGAAAATTTACCTTTTCTTTTCCTTATTGAAAAATCCTTCATTTTACTTTGGGCTATGATGAGATTCTTATGCTTTTTTTAAATCCATCCTACTGAATGTAACAGAAAATTATATCTTAATTTATAATCCCATAGCATGGCTAAAAGCCCAACCTATAGAATCTAAAGATTTCTATGTATTTTATATGTGTAGGAATATTTTCACAGCAAGTCCAGTTCTTTTATCCATATTATATTTCACAGGACTTCCCATATAAGCCTTGCCTATGTACACATAAATCCCAATCTGGCTAAAGGTGACAAGAAAATCTCCTATTTTCTGAGTCTGCCAAAACAACACTTATAAGAGGGCTGCTGTAAAGAAACATACACTACATGCATCTCTGGGGGCTGCATATACTTCTACATGGGCATGTCCCTCACCAGTGCCTGCCAGCCCAGGCAATGAGGCTAGGATTTGGATTCTACCATCAACAGGTACAGCATTTTTGGCTCCGATTCTGACAGAGATATTCAGCACATATATTTGCATGCACATATATGAATATACTGTAAAGCAAATCTGTTCTCTGTGTCTCTTCATCAGCGTTGACTAGAGCAGCTAACTGTTTGGAAAGGAGTGCAAGGCTATGTGTAAATACACGTAAGGGGGCTATAAAAATACATAATTTACTTTGCAGTTTATTAAAGGAAACGCTTTTATACAATTAATCATGGTCCGCAAGGCTGCTTTATACCCCACTATTCCTCCCCACCCCCAGCTTTTCCACATGAGGCCTTAGCTGTACTACAATTTTGCAAAGCCTTGCATTGTTCTCCCTGACACCGGATCAGCGAACACAAAAAAGCAACTGCCAGCTCAAAAGCAATCCGGTGATAGAGCCTGGTGCTATCTAATCAAGGGCAAAAGGTCACTTCCGAACAACTGGGCAATAAAAGATTATTTCCAGCCGGAGAACAGAAAGGCCCAGTGGTAGATGGTTGAAGGGGGAGGCTGGAAGGAGGGCAAAAGGGCTCCCGTCTGTGGGAGGAAGTGCATTGAATAAAGCCAGCAGACGGGAACCATCTGGCTCTGTGCGTGGTCTGTTCTTAAGAAGAGAGAGAAAGCCCCCTCGGAGGGGCCAGTGACTCTGTGCAATGATTCAAACTTTTTTGTAATTTAAAAGCAGCTTTCCCAGGCACCAAGAAATCAAAAAAGAGAACTTTCCCAACAGAGGGGCATGTCTTATCAAACGCCGACTACAAGACACATCCTTCATTTTAATTCAGTCATGATAGATGGGTCTTATCAATGAACAGACGTTGTGGGTAACCAGACAGGGTTTATTTTGTAACAGAAACTTTCAAAGCTTTGAATTAACAAGATGCTAAACTTATATTCACTAAGAGCCTTTACTATAGCAAAAGAGATCAATTTTATTTTTTGATAAATGTCGTTTGTTATTTTGACCTCATATTTTCTTCTCTCTCTCGCTCTCACTCTCTCTCTCCTGCCTTGTTATAGGGCTTCATTTGAATGAAAGTGAGAAAATAAAAGGGCCAGATTACATTCAGTCTAGTTGCCATGGCCTGTGGAAGAACAGAATTACAAACATTTCAGTACAAATGCAGCACAAATGGTACAACCTCCCAGTCATAGTACATGTCCTTACTTTCCCTCGATACGTGATTTGCACTGGAGGCATTTGGCATGATGCAGCTAGGAACTGAATCGATGCAGCTATTCAAGCACCCGGACACATCCTTAGCTCACTATTGAATGAACTTGATGCATGATGTTGTCCAAATCACTCACTAATCCAAAATTCACAGAACAGGAAGTCAGGAGTGTTCTCAAGGCTTTGGAGCAACATTTCCTTTTTTCTAGATGACAGGAAGAGGGCATTGCACTGTTGGTTGCAACCCACTACAGGTCACCCCGGCTCATCTCAGAGAAAGTTTAGTTCAGAGGCTCAGCTTGACATTCATTGGTTTCTAAATATGAACATCCTGAATAATTGGCCCAGCAAGTCTGAGAATTGGGCCCTGAGCTGTCCACTAACTAATCCAGGCATAGTAAGAAAGAAATGAAGCAGTTAAATGTCTAGTTTATCAATAGAGAACAACAACCAAGGCTTTGTCTCAACAAGGCTCATGAAGAAACTGTTCTAGAGAGTTCATGTACACAGGAAACAAACACAAGCTGGTGTACACTAATCCATGAAAATATGTTCAATGAGAAAATAAACTTGAAATTAATTTTGCAAATGCAGAGATGTTAAAAAAAAACCCAGACAAAACACATAGACATATAGTTCTGCCAGAGTTCTCCCAGGTGGCTTTGGCTTTGGCTGAAACTACACAACTTTTTATGCCTTCACCCTTACACATATATTTTTCTGCTTAAAGAAATGGGGTAGAAAAATGAAGTCTGAGAGAACCCATAGTATGTTCATAGTACATACTAGAGTGGTGCCATGCCTTACTGAATTGTTACTAAATAGCTTAGATAGGTAAGGACAATTTTTCCTTCCCTGTTCACTTAGATTCATATTTGTTTGCTTCAATAGCTCATGCACATTCTAGACTGTATGATGAAAGTTCTTCCGGTTAGATTTTATATATAATAGGACAAATATCAGAGACGGGAATCCTAAAGAATCCTGGAGAAGCATATTCAGAGGACAGCTTTTCTGCACTTTCAGATTTCTAAAAGAGCACTGAAATAATACAGGTACATATTGTTCCGAATAAAGCTACCACCTAAGAGGCAACCACAGATGGAACCTGCATAAACCTTAAAATAATATAGTATGGGAAAAAAAAATGAAGTACAGAAAAGTAAAAGTCAAAAAGGAGCAAGGTATAATTGTTACCAGTTTCTGCATTTTTAGAAGTCAGTATTGTTGAATAAAAGTTGCTATAAACCACTAGAGACACAAAGCCCTTGCTAGGACGATGCTGCCAGCTAGATACCATTCTCAGTTACGCTGGCACAAATCCATAGTGGTTTAGATGATTTTTGTGAGGTTACTTTGGATTTATTCTAGGTACCTGAGACAAGAACTGTTCCGTGACCATCCTAGCTTCCACTCCAACCGACATGAACATGAACTTCTCTCACAAGATGTCCTGGCAGTTCTGTGGTTTGGCAGAAAAATTTATCCTGTTCAGCTTATCTCAGCAACCAAAATGTTTAAAGATTGGAAGCAGTTACTAGGGCCTGCTCCCCACCTGGGTATAAGGCAACATAACCCAGCTCAGAGCAGCACCGAGAGTGCTCCAACAAGCAAGCCCAAAACAGACAGCATGAAGGAATTGGTGAGTAAGCACTTAGCACTGTGATAAAGCAGTTATGTTGCTTTATGTCCAAGAGTTGGCACATGTAGGGGAGGGAGTGGCACACTGAAGCATTCTCTGGTACTGAGGCAGTGTAGACAGGCCCTCAGATTCACCGAGCATCTGAAGTGCGGCATATCTCCAAAGCAGCTCTCTACTGCGCTCTCCTGCAAAGCTTACCTTCTAAAGTCTGATTCCTGTCTATATCCATTAGGGAAATACCTGTGCAAAACTGTGGGGCTTGTATCCTAGGATGAGGGTGGTAAAACATCACCTCAACCTAATCTCTGGCAGCAGTTTTTTTCTCTGTGTGAACTCTGCACTTGCCCCTTTTGAGGAGCATCCAAAAGGATTAAACTTCTCTGGGTGCAGAGATAGACGTGGTCCCTAAACCATAAAAATCCTAGTATATAGAACATACTTTAAATGGTATTCTTTATGGTCAGGTCTCACAAAAAGTACATTACAATAGTCTACTCTGCAAGTGACATAAGTGTGGGTCCCTATTCCCCAGCCCATGGTAAGAAATACCCAGGTTTACACAGAAACACATTTTGGTCACTGAGAATCCTGAACTCTTGTGCACCAATCTGACAACTGAGAGATGCACACCTTTGGTGAAAGAGTCGTTAACAGATTTTGTAAGGTCCATAACGTGTTCCCTCTGCCAATCCGTATCATGTCTGGTTACCTAGACTGAACTTACGCCACCCGTGTCCCTACTGCACCCAGACACTTGGACATGAGTGAGACCACACTGTTGTGCTAAAGAGAATAGATACAGTACAGCTGGATTTATCATCAGTATATTCGTGGAATTGTGTCTGATAGTCTCCCTTGGAAGTGTAATGCAGATCTGAAATGGGAACCATGAAAGGACTGTAAATTATGCAGATGACAATCCTTAGAAAGAAACAAGAGCTCTTATCACCTTCTATTCAAATATGCTAGATAGGAAAAAGTAAAATTAGGTACACATATAGCTCTGCTAGAGCTCTCCCAGATGGACAGATTGCAGTGCTTGAGGCCCACAACACTGACTCAATGTACTCTTAAACTTGCCTTGCTGGAGCAGGGGGGGAGGGGAGGGGGCAAAAGTTAATTCTGGAAAGTCACTTCTTCCAGCCTCCCACCTCCATCAGCCAGCTGCTGCTCCTTCCACAACACCAACTGAGTTTTAAGTACAGCAGAACGGGGTAAAAAGTCAGCTGAAATGCAGATTATACACTTGAGAGATCTGATTCCCACTGATTTTGCTTAGTAAGTACTTAACTTTAGACACCCAAGTTTGAAAATGTTGGTCTTAGTAGAGGCATAACAAGCTCTTTCAGCACCCAGGGCTTTCAAAGCCCTTCATTTCATTTTGGAGTGGCGTGCTGGAGAGGCAGAATTGTGTTGGCCTTGGGGAGCGGAGGGGGAAAGGAGAGAGGGGGAAAGGAGTGTTACCTGCTGGGGTTCTCCATTTCAGGGGCAACTGCTATCGCTGCTCATTACCAAGCAACATGAACTAAGGCTATAGCTGTGGAGGCATAAGGAGCAGGGCTGTGCGAAACAGCACCATTCCATGTCGACTTCCATTTCGCCATTTCAAAGGGACAGTGTTTCGTTTTGAGTTTTGTTTCATTTTGAAAGCACTGTTCCATTTCATTTCATGTAAACTGTTTTGATGTTTTGCCTTCAATGAGGAAGCATGAAACTGCCTATAACTTTGTCATTTTTTGGCAGATGTGGATGAAAGCAGCAGGTTTGTAAACTTAGGTTTGAAAAGTGGTTTATAAATTCAAATAAGCACTGAACCTTGCTAACCTCATCACCAGAAGCCAACTTCCTACAGCCCAAAACACACTGAATGGATCCAGGCCATTCCATGACAAGACACCCAAAACCTTCCAACAATATCTCCAGTATGGAGCTATCTTCACAATACAACACGTATCTCCATCAGGGCACCAAATGCCCAGATGAAAAACACATGGAGACACCAAGCAACAACTGCATGCAAGAATGGGCGCATGCTGAAAATCTATCAAATACAACAACAGAAGACCACCTGTCTCCAGTCTCTCAGGCCTGATCCTCAAAGGGTATTTACAACCCACTTTTCACAGATGAGCCTATGAACAGCACTTCATCAACCTCCTAGGTACAGAAACTCATGGACTCAATATAGACAGTGGAATTCTGATACACTGCAACTTGCTGGACATCTGACTCCCCAGGTACCTCTGCACTTTTACCTGCACTGCTACATCTCCCCCGCCCCTTCCCCCCACCCCCTGCCAACCTGTCCCTCACCCCCAGATGCCTCCATTTCCATTTTCACTGACTGGCGTTCTTGCCTGCATTGCATGCCAGCTTCTGGCTTCTTTACTATTCCTTCTATCCAGGAACAGCACACACACCAACTGCAGGTGCTTACTCAGCTTGACAAAGGTTTTGAACCTGAATGTGGTATTCCAGGAAGCTAAGCTGAACTCACCTGGAGCCTCACAACTGCACTACAACCAGCAAGCATCAAGCCTGTCAAAGACTTGACAGGTCTGGGCTTTCCCCAGCCAAGACTGTGTGCGTGCATGTGGTGGCTGGAGGTTATGGCACTTCCAACTGGCCTTTCACCAGGGGGATCCTCAGTCCTGGCATTTATGGGGCTGCCACACAGCTAGTAGTCCCACCAGGCATCCCTGACCCTGGCAGACTGCAGTTTTAGTGGTCATGCCCAGGACCAGGGGTCTCCTCCTTCCCCATAGCCCCAGCCCATACCTCCAAATTTGTCCTGGCACAGGACATGTTCTCCCCCTGCTGGCTAGTGATGCAGTGAGTACCCCCTCCAGTTCTGAGAGCGGGGCAGTAAATGGTTTTAAAAAAACTGAAAAAAGGAAATGGGTGCAGAGTGAGGAAGGTAGCATTCACTCCGTTCACACCTGGAGCTTGGGGAACCCCAGCAGAGGGAGGTTCACTTTGAGGAACACCAGCTGCACCACCAAGCCAGGATCCAAGCAGGTATGGTGGGGTGTCACAACATCCACAGCCATGCTGAACACCCTCTTGCTTGGAACACTGGTCGGTGGGCAGGACAGGTGTTCCTGGGCAACTGTGGCCACATCTGGCTATCGCTTGGCCAGTAGGCCAAGGGGTCACACAGCAGTGGTTCTACATCCTTGGCAAGATAGGCAGCCACCAAGGCCTGAGCACTACCTGCCTGATGGTGGGGTCGGGTGCCTCTGGACCCCACCATGGAAGCCATGCTCTTGGCCCACATTGGTAGCACCTGTGGTGGAGTAGGAGACTGAAGAAGACATGGCTCTAGGGGAAACTTGAGGGGTGTGGAGCACAAACTCAACTGATTCCCCCTCCTTCCCCAGAATTTCCCTTGCTAGGCCACTCAGATCCAGATTTAGATCCAGATCCAGCTCTTCCTCTGGCACTGGAAGGCTCAGAATGGGAAGTGAAATGGGAGTGGAGGAGACTGTTATGCCAGTGCTGGTGCTTGTTGTCATGGGGGGGCGGGGGGGGAGTTATGGCTGGTGCTCTTGGAGGGGATGCAGACTCAGGCACAGGCAGTGGCACTCGCACTGCTAACCCTGTCCATGCTGCCTGTACTAGTGGAAGCCTCACGCCTGCTTGTTGTAGCAAAGCGGCTGCGTCTCAGTTTGGGGGCTGGGGAACTTACACCTCTTCCTCTACCCCCTCTTCTGCCCCTCCCTGAAGGCTGCAAGCTGCTTTTCTAGCATGCTTCATGGTATGTTTCATAGTGTTTTGTCTTTATAAAAATATATACATGTATATGTGCCTTCCTATATAAATTCTATAGTATAATATACAATATAATTATGAAATTGAAAAGAATCAATCAATGAATATAATAATAAAATAAAAGGATCTAGAAAGAAAGCAAAAGGTACTGTGAAATCCCACTTGCTAGGCTAGCAAGTAGGAAATCAAATCAATGGTAGTAGTAACCTTTGTTGTCTGATGTTCCTGAGATTCTGGAAGATAGCTCAGTAACTGACCCCAAGCCAGAAAGCAGGCCAGTTCAAACAACGCTGCCTTTTATACCGTTTTTCTATCCCTCCCCCAGAGCACTGGAATTGGAAGGGACCTCAGGGAAGGATCAGTCACTGGCCAGCTACACAGTCAATATCAGAGCAGTCCTTCCCCCCTCTTCCCCCTCCCTCTCCTTAGTTTTTGTTTCCTGCAGGCAAGCCCAGCTTTAGTTTCAAAATTCAAAATGTTTTGAAACTTTTAAAACATGTTGACTGCCCTTGTTTCGTTTTGAGGCTCTTTCAAAGCCCTTCATTTCATTTTGATTTCATTGTTTCAAGCTTGAAATGAGTAGAAAGAGCGTTGAAATGAAACAGGCAGTGAAATTTAGCACAGCCCCAATAAGGAGCTCCTAAGAGCTGCTCCTGGTGCCCCATTCATGTCACTTCCCCACCTCCCCCCGGTAGCAGGCTGCACCTCCCATGGCAAAGCCTCTGGCAGGGAAGTGGGGGGAAGGGGACATCATTCCATCCACCTCCCCTTTCACAGGAACTGCTGGGCATAACACTGTCCCTGCCTGGATTCACCTCTCAGCTCTGCACCTGCCACAGGAAAGATGCCTGAGGGGAGAGAGCCAAACTGGTACCCCATCTAAATCAGTACCTAAGACTAGCAACTCTTTTATCCTGTCCTAGTTATACTGCTGGGTCTTAGTTTCTAGTTAGTCGTACAGATATAAAATGGTACAAATAGGTACAAACTGATGCAAGAGCTAACAGGACCAAGCAAACCAGCTACAATTTTCAGCAGAAGTGTCTAAGGATGTACAACACAAATGTGGCTTTTTGCTTATTCTGTATTGAATATAAAATGCAGTGAGGTGAGAGCAATTCCATGCTACAAAATCCTGTATGTGGTAGCAGGATAAAAATGAACAAAAATCTGTCATGTTTTGGCTACAGGGTGGGATGGGAAAAGAAAAAGGGAAAAACAAGTTTTTATCCAAAAAAGCTTAGGATGCCTGTGTGTGACATAATATTTCAGCATTTTCTCAACACTCAAAATGTGACATATTAACTTTCAAAACCTTAAAAACCTTAAGTTGTCTTAACCTCAGTGGACCCTCACAAGAGGTCTATTAAGTAGATATTATCTGCACTGTGCTACAGGGAAACCAAGATTGGGAAAAGAGAAGTGATTTTCCTAAGAACTCAATGACAGAGTTATAATATTAACTCAGGTTTTTCTGTCTCCCAACCTGGGCTTACTCCTCTAGTTCAGGGGCCACAAATTCACCCTGTGCGCTGAGCCAGATCGGAACCAATGGGCTCCTCATCAGCTAAATCTAGCCCAGGGCACAGGGCAGTGGTGGTGGGACTAATGGAAGTACAGCAAACAACTGCAGGGCAAATGGGGCTGTATCAGCAGACCTCTTGCTAGTCCTTCTGCCACCCAGATTTATGTCCAGCACATGGCCTGGGGCCCTGACTTCTGCAGCAAGCTTCTCCAAACTTCTGGTAGCTCACCAGTAGCCCAGTGGGCTAGATGAAGCAGCTCTGTATGGAGTCATATATTTGACAGCCATACGCTAGTTCTTGTTGCATTCCCCTGATGTATAGGAGAAGAGCTCATGTTCAGGAGGATAATCTCTTTTCACGGAAGGGAAAAAATCTGAAATCCTCAAAATACTTAATGTTATACTTAAGAAAAACAAGCAATTTATATGGAAGGTCTAACAGTCTGCCAGGATCCCTTTAAGTTTGCTTTTCCCCTAGCTAAGCCAAAAATCATTTTGTCACATCTCAACAAATTCTTAGGTTAATTTTTGCAATGAGAAAATAACATGCCCTTTAAACTTTAATGGGACACTACACATCCTTTTCCTTAACAGGCACTTAAAAACAGAACAAAACAAAACCATTTCATAGTCTTTGCCACATGTTAAATAATGACTGCATTACCTTTCAGGGATATTAGCCCCCATAGCAGTAGGACCCAGGCAACTGGCTCTCTCCAGTGTAGCTAAAATACGAAACAGGAAACTGTGATGTCACGTCTAGTAAACCATCAAAAACTACCTTGTTTAAAACAGAAAGATCAGATGAGATCACTAGTTTTTAAATATTCTAACATGCTCCTACCTACCTAGGGCTTATTGTAAATGGATTCTGTAAATATTACATCAAATCAAAACAAGAGAGTCTTGCTCTGTACATCACTTGTTTTGGCAAATGAACAATTTCACTGAAGAATGTGAGAGGCACCATTTTTACATAAAACAGGCAGGTACAAGCAATTCTGTTCACAAGACAAACATTATATCTAAATGATTAAGAAAATGTTGGATATAAAATGGACTATGCCTGATGCACATACATACTTTCATATAATATAAATACAATCCTTGTATAAAAGCAAGAATAATTGATGGTTATTAAAGGCCACTGATTACTTTTATGAAGGCAGAAAGAAAGCCAAAGTCACTGCCTCCAAAATATCATTAACTTTAAATAGAATAGTAGCAGCAGGAAATGAGGATACAGAAGAAATGAAGATTAAGTCTCAGAGAGCTCAATAGTTATTTTACAGTATGGTGACATAATGGTGTATACAAGTGATAAAACACTAGAATTAGCTACTTTGGCTATCTTTATGAATGAGTTATTTATATAAATGATACATACATGTATAAACTGAGTGCTGAGAGCTAGGTTCATGATTTCATGTAATTTGCTTGAGAGTGATAAGTTTTCTAAGTGACCTGAAGAAAAAGTGGCTGTTTGTAATAAAGTGGACAATAAAAGTTATTTTGTTCTAAAATTTAAAATCAGCTCAACAGTGAAAAACAGTAAGTAAAAGTATCCTCCTACAAAACTAAGTGTGAAATTAGATGTTTCAAAGACAGACCTATCAAAGAAAAAACTTGTACAAAAGTTAAGCACTTAACCACTTCCTAAGGATCCCCAAGAAAATTTACATCATCTAACTTGACTAGGGAAAAAAAGGAGAGACTCATCATTAGATTTGATAGCAAAGGCAAATATCTCCTTGTACTGTACATATACCAAATGCAAAAAGCTTTTCTTTTCATAGTTTTCATTGTAACAATTCAGGTTTTAGAAGATAATATTTGATTTATTTAGATTGCAAAGTTTTAAACATGCATAATTGTCCAATCTAAAAACAGAAACAAATATATTATATACTCTCTCTCTGATAACCTTTGACTATTTATGATTAAATCCATCTAGGTTTTAATTCCATAGCCAATGCCTGTTTAAAAGAGGAAAAATTCCATAATTTCCATAATTATTCTTGTTGGTACATGCAAGGTGTACATAAGCACTAGAAATTCTTAACATATTAATAGGAGCATATACTTACACTCTGAGGCACCAAAGCATTGTCCTTCGTAAAGACAAAAAGAGGCGCTACTGTGACATATTTCCCTTCATAGCCTCTACTTATTTAGGCCAGTACAGTCATTACCATAATTATCTATGTTTATATCAAACTGGAAGATTTTAGTTTGTTGAGGGCAAAACAGCTCCCCCTTCCCCAGCTTTTTTTGCTTAGTCTCATACAACCATTGTACCTCAGATACCACAAACACCCTTATAAACTATTGTGAAGCAGATCCCTGCATGTCTTTTGAAGTAGAATGGAAATCAGCAGAAAAGGAGTCCAGTAAAGAATTAGCTTACAGAAACCAACTTTAAAGCTATAGTAGGAAACAATATAAAAATCTATATACTAAATCTCCAAAAGGGGGAAGTAAGGTGATCTCTTTTCAGTAAGTTGCCTTTATAGAAGACATACCTTGCAGCCACTAAGAGTTATCTTTTATTCCTCTTAATAAATTCCAGGAATCAAACAAAATCTGCTAGAAATAATCCAGGAGATGCCAACTGTCCATAATGTATGGATTTGCAGGAATTTAAAAAAAATATAACAGAAGGATTCACTCTTTCTGTATTTCCATGAATAGATATCATTTTCCCAAACCATTTTTCTATTGACTCTGGCCTTCTGTGCAAACACTTGGCTTCATCATGATCACCTCAGATTATATGATTTACCAAATTTGATTTTGAATTTTAATAGAGACTGACCTTAAGGTGAATATTATCAAAACTATATATAGCCAGAAGCTGGACTCCTATATCCATTTGTAAACACCTAAATAAATAACCTAGTTTTCAAAAGCCCTAAACACTAAGCACTTTGACATGTAGGCCACTTTGTTAGGATTTAGGAACCTGATATTAGGCTCCTGTTTCCTACCTGAAAATCCAAGGACCAAAACTTTTCTATTAAAATAAAAGTATTTTCTCTGTTGTGCACTGGTTTTGGACCTGTGCATAAAAGGAGTTACAGAACAGAAAATGCTAGGTTATCTCCTTTTCATTTGCTAGTGTCTGCAGTAGGCAGCCTTGATGTCAGATCTTTGGAAAGGCACATGTTCCATTAGATTAAACGATCCTAGATTTTAACCTCAGATTTACTGTAGATATAATTTGTGGTGAGTTAATGTTTGTACCTTTTGTATTTGAACATTTTAAGAGAGAAGTAAGCCAGTTCCTGGCTCACTAAGGCTGAAACCATACAGTTTCCAGACATAATAGGATTTTTGCTAGTAGATTACTTCACCCTCTCGGTGACATGCTAAGTGTATGGCACAGTCCTCAGGCAAAGGAGTGCAATACATACAGCTTGTTTGGGAGCCTGGGGAAAGTGTTTCATTTCCACAATAACTAGAAGAGTTACTGCAAGCCCATAGATGGAGAAGGTCATGGGTGCTGTATATTAGGGAAGGAGTCTAACAGAGCAAGGCTCCAACATGTACAGGCGCCTGTGCAGCTGCACATTAGTACAAGCCTCTGGCTGGACTTGTGCTCCCCATCCTGCCCCACCCTCTCCCCCCAAAAAAACCCCATTTATAGAGTTTAATTGTCATGAGATTTTTTAAAAATTTCTATAGACATTTGTCTACAATATTAAGAATTTATTTGTGAATTATAACCTGTCTATGGAATTTTTAAATTACTTTAGAATTCTATAGCAAGACACATTTTCCTAGCTCATTGCATATGGTTTGAGAGTAATTTCTATAGAGCCTAACCATTTAATCCCTATTGGACTACTCAGTTTAATTTCCAGAGAAGAATTAAGATAAAGCGTGTAGGATTATTTCTAAGTAGGGAAACTGGGGCAGAGAAGAAGTGATCAGTCACACAATGAAATTAGTGACGGAGCCCGTTCTCAGCCCCTCATGAAGACAACTCTCTTTCAGGGTAACAAGGCTTTCTTCACTGAAGAAGTCTGTTCGCTGTCTCCAGGGTCTCTTCTCGCCTGTTCAAATTTAGTCAGCCCTCATTTAAAATAAAAAAAAATGTCTGGCCTTTGAATCCTTTGTCATATATTTTACTGTAAAGCTTTGCAATTTAAAATATTCCAGTCAATCAGGTTAGAGTAGTGGAAGGGAAAGTTAGAACAGGAAAAAGAAATCAAAGCAGGTTATTGCACCAGTTTTTCTACTGGCCCTTTAGATTTTCAGAAGGAACAGGAAAACTGTTCACAGTAGAATCCATATCACAATGCATATGAAGCCTTACAGAAAGCTTAGAAATACAGACATTGTGAAGTTAATTGTTTCAGACAACACTGTTCTTTCTATGTTTTTTTTTTTATTTGTGCTGCTTGGAAAGCTTGCAAGTGAAGAGTTCATCTGTTTCTGCTGTTTACTTCCTTCTCTAATTCAAAGTCCTGCATTTGTGGCATCACCACAGTCTCCACAGCAACCAGCACTCTCACAAATAAAAATATGAGTTTAAGGGCAGATGACTACTTAAAAAAAATCATGAAAATGTTTTCATGCACATATCCTGTCACTGAAAAAGAAATCTGTGCTTCAGTCTAAGGTTACAGTCCACATTAGAGTCCCAGGCTTAAACTGGATTTGAGCAATTTAAGCCATCAGCAAACAGGGCTTAAAAATCATTCTGGGGCAAAAGGATATTGGAACATAGTTCTCTAATACAGCCCCATCTGTAGGTGTAATCTCCAACAGGTTTACTTGTTTTAATAATCAGCATTTCCATCTGGGCTCCAACTTGTGTGCACACCAGTACAAAATATACTTTTGCATGTGGGTTGGCATTTACACATTGGCTAACTACTCAATGTGCGCACACAAATACTTACTCAGAAAGTTTGTGCATGCCCAAAACAGAATCCAAAGGAAAAGCTAGCCCTGAATGTCAGCAGAAACTTCCCTCCATCAGTATGTTCAAAGATTTTTTTTCTACACTAGGAATAAGAACTTGTAAGCTTGTCAGCATACAGCCTGCAATATGCAAACACTGAATTTATGTTTGTATTACAAGTGTTCAGTTCTTTCCTATGCAATTTATAAAGAGCCTGGACACCCCAAATTATACATTCTATTTATACATTTAGCCAAATATTCCTAATTATAATGGAGAACTTGAATATTTTGTAGGTGCCTGCCACATGCCCAAGACTTGTTATCTAATGAGGAAAGATATCACTGTCTAATGTTTAACATTATGAGACAAATATAAACTTCTCTGCTTGAGATAAATCCTTAAAGGACAGGTGATTCCCTAGTGTTTAATATACATAACATAGGAAAATATTTAACTATCCTACATAAATGTCAACAAGGTATGAAAAGTATGCACCTCATAAAACAGATACCGGATACAATAAAAAGCAACCCCTAAATCAAAGCTCATGGTTTACTTCAATGCGTAGTGAAATACCATACAGATATAAAAGAAGCAGAACCTTTGCCTGGGTTTCTCTGGTTATTGTTCAGCACTTCTACCAAGACATCTGGACTGCTCTGCTTTTTAATCATCTGTTGGTTTACTGGCTCAGGCCTTCATTTGACCCAGATCATTCATTGCCACCTTTCTAATGCTCCTACTGTGCCCTTAAGATGCTGTGCTGTATCTATATTGGGAGCTTAGTGTGTATTTCTACCCTTATCAGCTCTAAAAAAAATGCAGAGCAAACATTATCTATTGTTAATTACCTGTAAAGTAGGGCTTTAGCCACTTCCCCTGTTTCTAAGAGCTCTGAAGTGAAACCTAAAAGAAGCCACCCATTGTTTTCAATTGTGCAAGAGCCAGGAGCAAATAGGTCTCAAATTGCAGCTCTGAAAGGCAACAGGAAATTGGCATACCGGTAATCTGCACTAAACTATTCATAGTAACAAAGGCTACATTCCTGCTAAAATATTCACCATTAGAAATCTAAGGCAGATCTTCTTAGAAAGGACCATGAAATAAATCTGTAGGGAAAAAAAAGGTGGGGGGGTGGTATTTCTTGTTGGCTTTTTTTCATTAGAAGACCATGGAACCTGGTTCTAGTTTCCTGACCCTGCAAGTAATATCCATTATTTATTCCTCTACCTCATCTCCCTAGCTATCCAAAGCAGAAGCCAAACGATCAAAATCTTTGCCAGTTTCAAATATTGAGTTAGCTGGATCAAGTTTTACAAATATGCCTTACCATCAGAAGTCTAGGAGCCTTTTACCTTTATACTTATGTTGGAATGACATATTTTTCCAATTAACAGCAGCAACATTACTTCTAAACCACAACAATGAACTGCACAATAAAAATCATGACTTTATTATATACTACATATAAAGTTTAGAGGAAACACTAAAACTTTAGGCTTTAACAGGTTCCTATTCAATCATCTGGATGTCAGGAAGAATGATCTAATAGTGATTAAAGCAAAGGACTGCAAGTCAAAAGATTTGGGTTCTCCTACCAACTTAATAAGCACCGTTGAGCAAGTTGTTTAATTCTTTAAGCTTCAGTTTTCTTGTTAGTAAAAAGGAAATATTTACCCCATGGGAGCATTATGAAGCTTAGTCCATAAAAATCAAGAAACAACAGAACAAGAAATCAAGTGTTAGTTCAGTCACAGTGTGTCAAGATCTTCAGATTGAAAACGTGTGGTTTCTACAATCTACTAGAATGGAAGAGTGAAATTATCCATGACCAACTATGGTAAAATTTTCAGCTGGAACTGAAAAGAAGTTCACCATTTACAAGTGGATGTTACCTGAACCTGCAGATAGTGATGGCTATCTGTGATTTCCTTTGCAAATGCTCTAGCTCTAGCATAGGGGAGGGAAAGAGGTAAAGCCACTTAAAAACTTACCAGCATGAAAACCTACACATGAAAATGTACTTCTGGTTTCTCCATTTTTTTAAAATCCATCACCTGCTTTTAGAGGAAGATTTTAACTTTTACCAAAGCAGGCAAGTACTTTTAAAACTATAACAGTATTATCTTACATAATCTTGGGTCATTAAATCTAAACCCAGAATCCAAACACTCTTGAACTTGGGCAAAGTTCACGTCCAGGTCTGAACTTTACACCTATCCCTGTATCTGTAATGGACCAAACCAAACGCTTGTTGCCAAACTTCTCCTGTCTTTGTGGCTTGTCAGGCCCATCTTCATTATCATTTACCAGAAATGATATAAACACTTAGAAATACAGAAAAAGAACAAGTATCCTAGAGGTAGCAATCAATACTACCACATATAAGATGATAGTATCTAATGCTCTAATAACTTCTTTCACCTCTAAGATCCCCTGAAAAAACACTTACCCCTTCAGTCAATGGGTCAGGGGTCAGTCAATGGGTACACAACAAGGAAGTGAAATTTTGACTAAGGATAGCTAGCAAGCCTCACAATTAAAAGCAAATGAGTAGAGAGTCTTAAATCAGGCAGAAGGCAAAGCAGGGAGGCACCTTAAAGACTAGCTTGTTCAGAATGGCATAAGCTTTTGTAGGCTACACGCTATTTCATCAGATGCTATGAATCAACTTGAAGGGAGCAAGCGCACTAAATAGACAGGAATAAAATAATTTAATACAAAGGATAGGGAAAGGAGGAAGTAAGGATGGGGGAAGGAGCACCTTTGCCTCTCTCAAAAATGACCCTTCCTCCTCCTTTCCCTGTCCTCGGCATTTATTTTATTCCTATTTAATACCTCAGCTCTCTACAAGTCCTGTCATAGTAGATGACATCTACAAAAGCATGTCTTTTTGAACAAGTTAAGTCTTCATGGTGCCATCATGCCTTGCTTCCTGCCCAATTAAACAAAGTATTCTCAGACCTTGCAATGCCTACATTTCAGGGAAGGCACCAAGATTCGTTCTCTTAGAGAGATTTTTATAGTTAACTTGCTGGTTCATTTGGGCTTAATTTTCAGTGTTTTGTTCTGGAGCCAACCAGTAAAATCTCAAGGATAAAAACTGGTTATTCTTTTTGCCATAGGTGGCATAAAAGCAAGCTTGATAGATTTTTGCCCAATCCTCAACTAAAAGCGAACCATACCTTGCCTTGCAAAAGAAAACTTTAAAGTGTAGAAGAGAGTGTCCTCCGGGCTTTGGAGAGGTGGAAGCAATTCCAGGGTAAAAAGGTCATTTCAACTGAAGTATCTCAGATACCAGCTGTTGATCAGGAAATGCTGTTGGGTAGTCAGCACTAACATTTTTCCTCAGTTTATATTTAGTATATTCCAATTCAACAATAGTTGCTGAATGGTTTCTTGTTTTCCATTGTGTCACAAGTATTCAATATTATAACCAATGTTATTTACCATATAGTTAAGAAAGATGTTGGACAAGCTTTCATGCATAAAAGTACCCCTCTTCAGGTCTGAGGAAGGAGACCTTTGCTCAGACATGAAGAACGGTATATTGTGCCCCAAATCTGGTCCAGCTTCTCTCTCAATGATATACTTGGTCCAATAAACACACCACAAAAAAAATCCTTGCCACCTGGAGCACCATGGCTAGTACAACATGCCAATCCCATTATAATTTAAGATAGCTACCTCTTATATGGTATACTATATTTGAACAGCACCCTTATTAGAAACTGCCAGTGATATAGTCTCTTCAGAGCTTCTCATGATTGCATTAGACAATAGCGTAATACAAATTCAGTCACTGGGCCATATTCATCCTTGGCACATATCCATCAGTTTCAGTGGAGTTAGGCCAAACTGATCCCTGGTGTATCATCCCGATGCATTTTAATACTTTTACTGTAGTGCCCAGAAGGGCTAGTCAGGACTGTGCTAGCTGCTGTGCGTAAAAACTGAAGGTGACAAGGATCCTGCCCTGAAACAGTAACCTTAAGGCATCCAGATAATATGCTGTCAAAAGGGCTCCATGTTTATTTTCATAATTCACAGAACACCGTACATGTATACAATGCTTTACAAAACAATCTGACATAGGTGTGGATACAAAACCACACCATACTAATATGCATAAGCATTTGAGTGCAAATATTTGTTTCTCTTAGAAAGATCAGGCAACCTTCCAGGTGTCTTTTTTTTCCCTTCAGAATCAAATCAAAACTAGGTAAAACTTTGCTAAATATGTGGAATCTATTTACTTGAAAATGTTTATTTCATCCACAAAATACTGTCTCGGGTTTAAAAACCACAGGCATAAATTAGGAAGATTAAAGATTTGGGTAAAATCCTGATACTTCTGACACATGGTGGGCAGAGGTGCTTCAATGGGTTCCGCCTTTCACTCCCTTAATATTTAAATCTAACATTAAACTTTGTAAGGGGCCAGCACGGCAATCTTGTTACATTTTTTTTAATCTTGTGATCTAGTTGAGGCAGGGATTCTCCTTGGGTGTTTGTTCAGTGTCCAGTACAAGGGGATTGCTATCTGGATTACGAACTCTTTAACATTGTACCAATAATTATGAGACCAACCTGTCATGCGTATAATTTACCGACAGTTGACACCAAAATAAAACTGGTTAATTCCAAAGGTATTTTGAGTTCAAGAAACAGAACCATTTTGTAGTTTATACCCCGTTAGCCTCTGCAGACGTGGATCTTGGTGGTGGTGGATGGAATTTTAATATTTGAGGCAAAAAAAAAACAATACAAAAATAAAACACTTAAGGAAAAAGACAAAATGGGTATATATGTATCACCTCAACACAGCAGCAGAAAGCACCATGTTGAGGGACATAAAAAGCCTGCATCTGCAGGGTGGGTTATAAATAAAAGTAATATAGGCACCTTAGTGCACTGCTGTATTTCTTTAAAAAACTATTCTCCATAAGCTTGGGAGAACTTATTGGCATGATCCCAGTACAAGACTAAGGCAGCTACATTACTTCCAGTTTGAGCACTATCACACATACACCAGGCATCAATATGGAGCTCCCTGACACTATGCAGGGGCAGTGCAGACATGCCTGTGTCTAAAGGTATAATTTTTTTTGTATAAAAGCAACAAGTTAATTCATGAAATCAAACTGAAGCAACAGCTTTTATCCATAGCAATTCCCAAATAATGCTACCTACATAAATAAAATCATTTTGGAACACCCCAGTAAAAATACCCAAACAAAAAATTCAGTTTAAAGCTTTAAGATCATTGTTGAATAATGGATGCAGGGAATCTGTGAGGCTTTTTATTATTATGCTAATCTCTTATGCCCTGGAAATAAATCCTAATTTAACAGTAAACTCATTGCATAGAATGTGTAATTCAAAGATATACAAAGTATTTGGAAAAATAGGAAGTATGACAGCTCTCCAGTTGTATGCCATTTTCTTACATTGAAACAGTGCCAAAGTATATCCTGTAACAGTTCTGCTATTGGTGCCTAGAAGACATTACCCCAACCAGAGACCATTTTTGCCCTCCCATATAGTTTCAGCTGTTTTGTGAACAATTCACAGCTGTTAACATCATAGTACTTTACTCTTCCAGACAAAGGATCTATATGGAACAGCTGTTCAAATCCCCCTGCAAAAATCACACTGGTAGGGTTTTGTGGGGTAGAACAGTTTTGAAGTTGCCCCAAGTAAACTGCCTGCTTTTGGGTGCAACCTCCCCAACAAATATTAAAGTTCTTAAAAACACTGCCAATATGGCTAAGCAGCCACCATCAAGACTCGGTGTGAAAAGCCATGCCACTGTCTCTTTCCTTTTGGGGTAGGAAATGACCACACCCAGAAAAAAAAAAAAAGAACCGATTCAAAGAGAATCTTCCAAAAGGAAAGTTAAATTAAACCTGTGCATTTTATAAACACCTACTAAATCTAGTCATGTGGTACCAGGTGAGATTCTATTCCTGCTTTTCTGGGAAGTCCATCACTGCTAGGACACAACATGCTAGTTGAAAGAAAACCAACATCCACTGCCTAGGATTCCTCAACTTTCTGAGAACCGTCTTGGCAAACTTGGGAGTAAAAGTACTGGAGAAACTTGAATATCCTTCCAAGATACAAACCAGTCTTAACAAAAGAGGGTTCCAAGTTATGCTTCCAATAATCTCTCCACAAAAACCCTCCGAAATAGTTACTTGGATCTTTTAACCCTATTTAACACACTTCAAACCCTCTTAACAGCTTTTAACTATATTGCAGAGGCTGCCCTCTCTCACCTGTCATTATAACACACATTACAATACCCAACACATAAGCCTAAGTTATTTTCTTTTGCTAGAGCCATCATAAATTGGGACTTAAGGGCTGCATCCAGATGAGCATGGACGTTTGGTTCCCTGGGGACAAGTAGCAGTGACCCAACTTGCACCTCAGCTACTTGTCTCTGGGCAACACCCCTGCCATGTGTGCTTTAGTGCAGGGCAAGTTACTCCAGGGGTGGTAGGGAGGCTGGTAGGGGGCCTCCTAGGGCCACAGCTGTGGCCATCCTGCTGGGTGGAGCCTGGCTGGTAGCCAGAGAGTGGCTCCAGGCAGCCTAGCTCCTCTTTTCAGCCAAGTGCTGTCTGTGCACGTGCTGCTCTGGAGGGGTGGTTTCCCCATGGGTTTTGTTTTGACCTGTAGTAGTACATGCATGGACAGTGCACCCTTGCAGCATGGAGAACAGCTGGCTGTGGGGTATGTGGTGCTGCAGACATGTTTGCGGTGCCATATACCACACGGCCGTGCTCATCTGGATGCACCAAAGTGCCTGGTAAGATTTCTTCCAATGGTACCCTTTCCATTTGAAAAATTCTGTCTTTAACTAGACATACCTCTAAGCAGGCCACTTACTTCTTCATTTACCATCTGATTACAAAATTCTTTTAACTTCAGAAATCACTTATTTTACAATTGTTACCAAAAAAATCACCTCTCTCTCACACACATATGCAGCACATTTCAGAACCTTTCTATTCACAGCCAGGTGGTGGTCTTGTCTAAATGTACCCAAACTAACATGATCAGATCAGTCAATAAACTGAACTTCATACCTTATTGTATATCAGCATTGTAATTTCTGTGTTTTTTCAAATTAAAATCTCTATGGCTTTTGAAGGATAGTCTTGTGCTATGCTATTCCACATTAAAATTAATTCTGCCAAGAATGATGTAGCCATGATGGTCCAGAAATCATGTGAGATGCAGTCAATCAAATAAAAAAGTTCTCTCTTTAAGAAATCCTTACCTACTGCCAAAAAGGAACTCAGGATTTAATGTCCACTTATTAACAATATTATACTAGAACCTTGGGAACAACCAGGTGAGGTCCCACTGTCTTTGGGACACTTTCTACATATTTGTACAGCAACTAAGAGCCTTCCAAATCAAAATCTGGGATGAAGAACTTAAATCTGTACCTGTTTAATGATGAGAAGATGACAAACCTGATCTCTCTCTAAAAGTTATGCAAGTGGTTTTGATATGTGATGTGTATATTGACAGTACATTTTGAATGTAACAGTTTATAGTTAGCCAGTGGAAAAATTATAACTCTCAATCAACATAAACATTTAGAGTAAGACCGAACAAGACATTATATCCAAGTTTTTGAACTGTGGGACCTTTAGGATGTAAGACTTACCGTGCTTTTGCTTACTTGCTCATATTTACTTCCACCCCACTTAATGAGAATCACTTACAAGATATAGAAGACATCATGTTATGAGATGTAACAACTTTCTGGGGTATAAAATACAACCACCACACATTCTAAAGGATCTCAGTGACTATTAAGAAGTCAAACATGCGTGAATTATGCAATAAATATGGCAATTAGACAGTCAAAAAAACCCAAACAGACTTAAGTGTAGCCCATATGGTGAAACATAACATCTGTAAGAGTGCCCCACATCTATACATATAATGAAGTTTAAATTTTCTAACTTCAGTATGGAAGAACTGAATGAGATAAGGAAGAGTTTTCCTTGGCATTTTCCTGCCATATAGTCACAAGACAAGTATGTTAAGTTTCAAGAAACCAGAAGCCAAAACAGTTATCATAGACCATGTTATATAACTTGAAAAGTATAATTAATCAGGAGCCAGAATATACATGATTCCTTTGTTTTCAGTCAGGCTGCATGTTAAAAAAAAAAAAAAAAATCATCCATAGCTAGGGAACGAAAAGCTATGGAAAACAGGATTCAGATACAGATTAGTGAAACAAGTAAAATTTCTTAAGAGTAAGTATAACTCAATAATAAAACAAGGGAACAAAGCTGTTGCATGCGTGCATGTGTATACATGCACACAAACACACACACTGTCACCCAGTTACGTGAATAAAGCTGGCTTAGTCTTTTGGTTTTGATTGTTGGCACATAATTGGGTAAGTGGTTGCGTCTGACCAATGGTAACAGTTTGACAAGGATTTTACTGTCTTCAGAGGTTTCCCTGGTCTTGCCGTTAGGCCAAAATACCAATGAAAAGGAAGTAATAAAAATCAAGTTCTTCCTTAAAAAAGTTCTCCTCTCAAGTTTTGCTCCATTACATGTGAGGAAAGAAAAATAATTCTTGGGAAGCAAAATATTTATACATTGTTACCAGACAAGCCTCTGTTAAGACATTTTAGCCTGTAAACTTTTGTCACTTCCAACTACAATGCTGAGATTATGTTGGTGCACTCAGGAGTGGAATACCAGTTTTAAATTACAGAAAGTATTATATTCCTGTATACAGCTGCAAGTTACAGCTCCACAGTATGGCTTTTTGTCATAAAAGCTTTACCCAGTTTTCAACTACAGATGTAACATCTACATTTTAAAGATGTTATACCTTTTTCACACAAACTTCTTTTTATAATGCGGGCCCAAATACCACCATCACCGCATACTACACTAGTTCTGATGCACTTAATGATAAGATCCCAGACTAGTCAAATATTCTATATATTAAGATATTGAATTAATTATGAAGCCATGCAGTGACAAAATTTGAGAACCTATTTACCATTTTTGGTGAATTCTTCAGAATTGTAATTTACCACTTCATTTTTCATGTGTTTTCTCCAGACCTCCTTATTAAGATCACAGCTTAAAATATGAAGTCAATACACTGTTATTTAGAAGATTCTGATGTTAGACAGCTTGGGACCAAACTAATGGAAGCTGGAGACTCTCCCATTCACCCTAATGTACAAAGTGTATTCATTTAAATGTGAACATATTCAACCAATTACTGTTACACAGATCACTTTCAGGAGAGTTTAAAGTGAGAAGGAACAGATTAGTTCAGCTGAGGATGGGAAATAAATATTCTTAAAGACAAAAAAAGGACTTCCCAAGCAACTGGTCATCAACAACTTGAGAAAGTTGTTGTTATACCTTTGCCTCTTGCTTTTTATTTAGATTTGAGCTTAACATTCATCATTCTGTTGCTGTACACTGTAAGAAACCAACAAATGCTCTTTTAAAAAGTGGGGGAAAGGTTAATTTGGTGTTGTTTAGGCAAAAAAAACACCTCTTATTCTCTTCCACAACAGGTTTTTGAAATATGTTGTTAATAAATTGGGCCTAAACCCTGTTGGTATTTTCAAGCAAAATGCATACATTCAATTTTATTAAATAACTCAAAGCAAAACTCATTTGATAAAGAGTTTTCAACCTCAATATTAGGTAAATAAAAAGTAGAGCACATGTTAGTGGTTGTACAGCACTGATATGAAGCAATTCAACCACCTCACAGGGCATAAAGAGAATAAAAATAACAAAGCACGTAGTAATATGGATATGGAACTCATAATACAACCTACATGTATATCAAAATGAAGAACTCAAGAGACACTTTCATTAATTAATATATTTTCTGCATTATAGTTAACATATGTACTTTCTTCGTGTCACCCTTATTTTCGTTAAGTATTGATATTTTGTTATATTCAGACATGAGTACATTTTCAAAGTCTTTTGCAATAAATATCATAAAATAATAGAGATTCACATAATAAATATTCTTTACAATAAAAAAAGTTTTAACAGACTTTTGTCTTAAAAATAGTCAGGATTCAACTTTGTGTTTTATACATAAAATATACAAAAAGGACCACAATTTGTGGCTAAGGCAATAAAACACAGAACAGAGTAAAGTTATGAAGCACAGATCAGAGCTAGGTGCACTAAACCAAGGAAGTAACAGAAATCATAATGATCCAAGAACATTTAGGCAATTTAATTCAATGACACCTGAAGACTGCTTGGATACACAAAACTCCTCCAACTTCAGTATCAACATGATCTTGATGGACTGCACAAACATGAGAAAAGGGCTGGAGTGGCTGGTGTCCTTCACAGATTTGAAAGCAAGAGAAAAAAGTGAAAAGTTGCAGCCATGTCTCCAATGTGAAGATCTACACAGTGAAGCAAAACAGCTGAAGCAATACTGAAGGGGGGGGAGGAAAAAAGCACAAGCCAGGCAAGTCTCTGGATTGAGACAACTCCAGGAAGGGTCAGGAATAGAGGGAAGAGCAGCTTATTTGATCAATGGTTTTTAAAAAAAAAAAAAAAATTCAATCCAGCCCTATATTTTCTAAGGTTCCAACCCCTTCAGGACTATTTTTTAAACTGTTTCATAATCCAGCTCAGTCATGGAATAATGTTGGACTTGTTCCTCTGAAGCAAAAAACAAACAAAAACAAAAACAAAACAACCACAGTTGAGGAAAACAAAAAGGACATCTTTGGGAAGTTTTCTGTAGAGCAAGAGGCTGCAAAAAAAGCCCATTAGCCCTCCTTGTCTCTTTAATGAGCGGATTATACTAACAAGCCTAAAAGGTCCTGCTAAGCTGAGGACTTAGGTGTAAATATATAGTCCATGCTTACCAAAGATTGAAAATGACTAAGTAAAATATATCACACTTGTCTGAGTCAAAGAAGGGATATGGAGGGTGCAAAGAAAAGGACTTGTATGAAAAGTGGGTAAAGGAAGGAAAGTTAAAGGATTAACAAAGAGCAAAATCAGCCACAACCTGAAAGCAAAAGTCTGACGAAGTCAAATCAAATCTCCCTCCAAAAATCATGAAGGCTTGCCCTGACCCCGAGAGGGGCAGCTCTCCAGTTTACAATAGACAGTGTTGGAGTTCTTACATCGGCAACCTGGACGATTGATCCGGTCATAACACCCTCGGCACAGTTTTAGGCATCCCTTTGCAGGAGGGTAGCACAGCAAGCAAGGCAAAAACAAGGACATTGCTCCCATGCACAGGTACCTGGAACAGCAATGTGACTGGGAACAAGAGCAGGGATTATCCGCGTATGAGTCCCCTTCATCATCATTGGAACAGTGGTAGAAAATCCCTTTGATCAGGCACATGCAGGTGCTGTACTCCACCATGCTCTCAGCAGAGCACAAGCACTGCCTGTTGCAGGCCAAGCAAGATGGTAAGGCCCTTGGGGCTGTGCATTCACCACATTTGCACTTCCCACACTGTTCGCAGATAAACTTGTGTTGTGTCAAGTCCTCTTTCAAGGGACCCTTCAGATCATCTACAATCAAAGATGACTGCTTGGGCTGTGTCCGAATGGTCCTTTCAGATCTGTGGCCGGAACCTGGCCTGGATGGGGGTGATCTTCCCAACAGTCCCTGCTCTGAAGAAGCGCTACTGTTGCTTCCAGAACTAGCTGCACTCCCAGTGCTAGTTGATCTGCTCAGCACAGGAGCCCTGACATTATGTTGATGTGCCACATGTCCTACATGATTGGGCCTGGGTTCATAATTATTATTCACATTAATTGGTACGATTTCATGAGTCCTTTCATGCTTTTCTTGTCTTGGTGCTGTCCGTGGACCAGACTTCTTCACCACAGATGGACCTTCAGTGTATTCATTGCTGCCCCTAATAACTTTGATTTGATCCAGTGACAAGATAGCTGTTGGCTGAGTTTCTCTTTCATAGTCCAGCCTTTGCCTGCTGTCCAGGGAAGGCTGCTGAATCACAACTAATGAACCGCCACTGCCATGTTGACTTTGGGGCTCCATCTGTAGAGATCTCCACTTCTGGCATTCAATGGAAACGTGGCATGCATCTGAAATCCTAAGTTGGAGGTGGGGGGGAGATAAGGGGTGGGGAGAAGGAAGAGAGATCAGAGGTGAAAATGGAATAAATCACAGGAAGTTTTTTCAAAGTAAAAATGTCATGGCAAGCCACAAATTGCCCTAACCACCTGGTAATGATCTCTTTCAGCAGGGGGGATTAAAGTGATGCTGACTGAGGGCCTGGCCAAAGTCCAGTTGTGGGGGAAGAGACTGGGCATGGCATCATAGAGGAAGAATGTAAGAGGAGACCCCCAAACCACTTAAAATGAGAGATTTTGCCATTAAAAACAAATAAAAGGAAGTATTAACCTGTATGCTTATTTGGCAAACTATGGGAAATAAATACTTCTCACTTGTTACTGAATATAATGTCTAATCAGGAACAGCAATGCCGAACACTACAAACCAAGTTCGATACATGAATGAACAGTATCAGATTTATATTCTGTATAGCAAAATCTGTTCAAGCTTTTCCTTCATTTCTATCAGGCTCGGCTTGCTGTCTCAAAAGATTAAGTGAAATTTGCATTCCACTCCCTATCCTTGTTTTAAGCTTGTAATCTATCTTTAAAATGAAACACACACATCCAAAAGCCCCAAACAATACTATGAAAAAATGTCTAATTCTGAAGCCCTTTTTCTAATAGAAAAATCACTGCTTGAGAATCTAAGTTTTTATTAAAATAAGGCATCAGATATAAATAACAGCATCTTATACAACAGATCTTTTAAGTGGTCTGATACCACAGGATAGGGTGTATAGGTGGAAAAGAAAAGTAAAATAAACCAAGAGCACAAGTTTCTGACATTTATGAATTCTCATGCATCTTCTCTGGAAACAAATGACTAGAAAAAAAAAATCCCTTCTTACAAAATACTCTAGGGAAAAAAAATTATTGAACAGTTCCTAACGCATTACATTTGTTTCGTATGTTCTTGTCCCAAGATATTGACAGGAGGATTATAATGTAGATTTGGAAAACTCTGCATAGTGTTAATTCTGTACCTGTATGAAATGTGTTGGTTGGGGGGGGGGGGGATTATTTATACAACATTAGTAATTACATAAGTGTCCTGGGAAAACAAACATTTACTTTCCTGTACTAACAGCTAGAGAAGATTGACTCTCTACCCTCCTCCCCAGCAAAAACTGCATACTCTTGTGTTTCTCATTTTTTCAGACAAGTGCCAGACTGGAACACGCTCTAAATCAGCTTATCCAATAAACGTAAAGAAAGTAAATTTGTCTTGCATATCCAAAGCGTATTTGCTGCAAGCTGTTCCAATTCAAGAAAGAATAAGGATGGAGGTTATGAAGGCACCCAGAAGAAGAGCAACGGTGGTTAAAATTCTGCTTAGAAATGTAGTTTCAACTGGCAGAAGTGAGATACATCACCCCCCTCCACACACATAAACTGGAAAGCACGCGAGGGTACTAGATACTGATCTCCGGTTTGCACTGGCACACAGAAAGCATTAAGCCATCTAGAGGCCAAAGGTCCCCTTTTACACTCAGTATCACCTGTGCCAGAATTGGGGTTTGGAGATTAAAAAGCTGACCTTAGTCACTCTGTATTCACCCTACATAACAACCTCTCCTTTTCACATGGTTGAATAGGAGCACACAAATCCTAGGTCTGAATGAACATGGAAGGAGAAAGATTTATGGCTAGAGACCAGGCACTGGATTCTGAAGAGAACAAAATATAATGATGCTGTAAAAAAAAAAAAAAAGTGCGTCTTAAGCACTATGCATTATTTTTGGAAAATATGCCAGGTTAATAATGCAAAATGCAGTCTTAATAACTGCTCACATAAATGACAGAAAGGGGGAAACAACTTGGAGGGCTGCCCGCTGCAATACCCCTTTTGAAGGACCACCCCCACCCCTGCAAATACCATCTGAAATTACTTTCCTCCCCACCCAAAGGTAAAGCAAACAAAAACGAGCCACCTGAAGGGTGAGTGCATGCTATGAACTGCTGTGGCTTTTAGCACAGCCGTCAATGCCCCATTACAGGTCACTGTTTGCTAGGCTGGCCATCATAGAGGACATTCCGGTTTTCTGCTGCTCTGTCCTCTCTTGATATGAAACCCAATGCCTTTATGTCCTCTATTTTTCTCTTCAAGAGAATTATTAACCTGGCATGTTTTCCAAAGATAACAGTGCTTGAGATGCACTTTTTTTTTTTCCTTCCTCTCTTCAAGAGAAAAATAGAGGACATAAAGGCGTTCGGTTTCGTATCAGCAGAGGACAACCGGACCATCCTCTACGATGCCCACCCTATTATTTGCTCCAGAGCACCCCATGGCTAAGCTCCCCCCGCCCTTACCCCTCCATGCCCTGCTAATCCCCTCCAGAGTACAAGGAGGGTTTGGCAGTCCTATGCCCAGTTTAGATGACGGGTGTACAGGCCGGTTTGGAGAGGGCTGGTCCTGCCTCAGGCTGTGGGGTTGAACTAGACACCCTGTGGAGGTCCGTGTCAAACTCTCGGAAGTGTCGAGACTTGGGTGATGCCCCAGGAAGGCGGGTGGCGGGAGGCAGCAGAGAGCTGACCAGAGAGCAGCAGCTGGCGGTTCTGCGCCCTCTGCCATGTGAGCTGAGCCCGCCACCAATGCAGACTTGAGGGGGGGGGGAAGTTATGAATGAAAACAAGGGCTGTTTCCCCCCCTTACCCTTTTGCAGGAGGAGGGGAAAGAGGCCGAGCGAGGTTCCTATTACCTCAGGAGGGCGGACTTTCCAGCATTTAAAGCAGCAGCTCCCTCCCCGGCCCTCCCCTCCCTCCAGCACAGCTCCTCAAGGCTTGGGCGTGCTCCTCCGTGCGCGCCGGGGATTTCCCCCCCACCCCTCCGCCCCTCGCGTGCTTTCCAGGGGAGGAAAAGAGGGGGAATCTCGCTCCTCATCTCCCCGGCCCGGGGAGGGAGGGGAGCTTTCCACCTGCCCCACATCCCCTCTTCTGAGGCTGGGGGGTGTGAGGGGCTGCAACTGGCGCCCAAATGCACCCCCCCCCATACACACACACACACGCAGAGGGACACGCCTCATGCAGCTAAGGGAGGCAAAGCGGAGCAGCTGCCGCCCCCACCCCCGGGGCACCTGCAGCCCGGCGCGGGGCGCGGAGCAGCCTCCCCGGGGCCGAGCCAGCCCGCGCACGGCGGCTCCCGCCGAGGGGCACCGCGGAGCCCGTCCGGGCCACGGCCATGTGCTCCGGCGCTGCGGTTGACAGGCGCAGGGGGCAGCGCCCGGCTCTCGCAGGGGAGCGGGCGGGCGGCGAGCGAGGGCTGAGCGCGGCAGGTATGCCGTGCCTCGCTGCCGCCGACCTGTCGCGGGCTCGCACGCAGCGCGGAGCTCGCAAACAGAAGCACGTTTAAAAACAACCCCCACAACACCCCCCTCGCCAAAGGCCTGTCGCCCGCGGGGCCCGCGCAGCAGCACTGCCAGCCGGGGCCCCCGCGCGCTGCCCGGTGCAGAGCCCCGCGACGCGCGCCCCGCCGGGCAGCACCTGATCCTGCGCCCGCTCTCCGGCGCCTGCGAGAGCCGCGGACGAGGCGCCCGGCAGCGCGCTTACCTAACGCAAAGATGGCAAGCTGCTGCCCAAGGCACATTGGAGGCAAACGGCGGCTAATTCCAAGCCAAGCAGCGTGGCCGGGCAGCGGCTCGCGGGCGTCGGGCTGCTATCGCCGGGGGAGCCGCGGGGCGCTTGAGCCGTGCTGATCCCGAGTGATTGCGGCTCGGCACCGCAGCATTTCAGCGCGGAGCCCCCGCCCCGCCTCCGCGGCCCGCCCCCTCTGATGTCAATGTGTCACTCAGGAAGCGCGCTTCAAATCCTGGCGTGGACTCCTCGACGTCAGCACGGCCCGCGAGCGACGGCCCGGCTGCCCCGGCCGGGGGCGGCGAGCAGGGGGAGCCGAGCCCGCCCACACCCCCGGCTTATGCTTTGAGAGCAAGAAAAGTTAGGCCCCGGACCTGCCGCCACTTCGGCACCTGCCTGTGAATGGTGCCACGGGCACACAAGGTTCTCTGGGCAAATCCCAGCTCTTCTGGGAGGGCAACTCAAATGGTTGGAAAAAAATTCTTCGTGGCAGAATTTTTCCAACTAGTCCAGCTGGACTAAGAAGAGAGATTCACCCAAAGAGCCTGGTCTGCCCATGTCCTTAGACCAACACCGCTACACCCAGGCGCATGGTGCAGTTCATGAACGCCGCGTGCCCCCGGAGGCTGCGGGGCAGGCACGGCAAGCTCCTTGTAGGCTGTGCCGGCGCTGTGGGTGGCGAGAGTGTGGCAGCCGCAAGCGGGGAGCTCCCACAGGTGGCCACAGCACTGTTGGCAGCGGCGGGGGGGTGAGCACCAACCAATTGGCAGCAGCCCGTGGCAATCACGGACTGCCCACCACCCCAACACTGTCAGCGGCGGGGAAGGGGGTGGCAAGCGGCAACCATCCGCAGGCACCGCCGGCAGTGCCTTTTCACAGGGGTGCACCACCATGCTGAGGGTGCACATGCACCCCCTATGCATTGCCAATGGTGCCATTGAACTCATGAGCTGTAGACACACCAGTGTGATTTACACCCCTGTACAGGCAGTTTTGGACTGAAGACGTTTTGAGTTACAATGGACAACACTTACGATGTTTATAAACTGACACCATGTTTCAACTTTCTGATATCAGTTTTGACTTTCCAATGCTTGATCTGACGCCAGCAAACAAGTTCGCTGCATCACTCATCTCCCTGGAGAACATCTGTCCAAACTTCCTTGGACACTTTCTTTAATAAGCAGACAAGACTCCAGAAAGACCTGCAGCCAGGACTCCTGAGAAGGCTCCAGCCAAGAACCCTTCAAAAAGTCCAACTAAGAGCCCTTCAAAATGTCCAGCAAGAATACCTCAAAGAAATCCTTCCAAATCAGTATGATCACTATTTACAATCTAAATACATTAATGTAGCTATACTACTCATCTATAATTGACTGAGTACAAAATTCTAGGTTATTTTTGGAGAAAATAGGGTCTAGGGCCTTGGTTCAGGAACCAAGCCCCCAATTATAACATTGTTCCTATGGGAAAATCAGTTCTGAGTGGCAAAGTTTCGAATTAAGATGTGGTTTTCAGGAACCAATTGTGTCGTAAGTCTGAGGACTACTCCTCACTTTCAGAGAAGCCCCTTTACCCTGGAAAGGAGCGACTTGTACAAGGATAAGGCTGTGCATTATGTGATCACTACAATTACCCCAGAGTACAGTCAAATCACTCTGGAATAAACGTGATGCCTGTCCACGCTCAAAAAACCGAGGCTGAATCAAGTCAGTCTTCACAGGTTAGTCTAAGCTGTGTAAATTGAACCAATATGCAGGTGAACAGACACACTTCTATTTCCAGAAATACAGCCACATGCCTGCAGTGGCCCAAGCCAAAGCTGGCAAGATGCTAGAGCACACCTCCCTGCTTGGCTGGAGCAGACAGGTTGGGCCAAGGCCAGCCTACCTGCCCTGAGATGGGGGGAAGGGCTGCAGAGGGAAGTACAAAGCATCCTGGGATGCTGGGGGACTGTGAGCTAACTTGAATCTGGAGTAGATCTGGGACAGAAGTTCAATAAAGCAATTTAACCTAAATCAGTTAAATCTGACACTCTATCAATGCAGATTTATCTTAAAGTGGTTTCAGTCATTTTGAAAGCAGTGTATGTGTACTGAACTTTGGTTGTGTTATAGATTTGAACCAGTTTCCAATCATTTATACCAGCTTCATGTAATTTCTGTCCCTAGCCGTTATTAGGATGACTGATCTTTAAAGGTAAACGTGGCTGCAGAATTAAGGCCACCGCCTCGTAATGCTGTCAGACATGTACCTGTTTTTGGCAAAAAACCTGATCACCTGTCATCATGCCTTTCCCTCTGCCCCCCCAAAAAATGTTCTCTGGAAAAACTATTGCCCACAAACCTGTCAACTTCTCTCATCTCATCGTTACGTCTCCTCTTCCACCTAGAATGAGTTACTTTGTAAGGTACTACCCTGCCCTGCCTTCCACAGCAGCATGGAAAACCTAACTCAGTCTGCGGTTAATAGCCTCCCTTCATTCAAACTGGACTTGAAGTTCCACTTTTACCATGACAGGAACAAGAAACTGGGTGTCTGACAGTAACAAGATGCAGCTATAACAGATAGACTATATAACATAACAAACGACGAAATCTTATTATCAAACATTCCATCGCCGTGATGTAGCCAATTACTATGCTAATTACTTTACTTGTATGTTTTAACCCTTCACCTTACCTTTTTTTTATGCCAGTTTTATCTTTTTAGGCACTCAAGGTTGTTCCACCTGGATAGACCTCAGGGCCCATACAAAACCCCAGTTGAAATCCATAGCCTTAGCATAGGGGAAATGGTTGGACTCACACAGTTTTCAGGATCAGGCGCTTAGCCAGCTGGACTATTCAGATGAATGAAATTAATGACATGCTTAAGTAGTTGCAGAATCTGAATGCGAGTTCTTTGAAGCAGAGATTGCGTCTTCTTTAATGTTGGCATGGTACCCAGCACATTGTTGGCAATTCTTAATTATTAATATTTTGAAAGTCTGATTTTACCTATCTTAAAGCCAGATTCCAAAACATGTTGATCATCTACAACTTGCAATGAAGAAAATAAGAATTAAGGGCATTAGATAGCAATCAGGATTGTGAAAAATACAAATGATACCACATGTTTAAGTTTGACAAAATAATCCAAATTAACTAATGGTCTAAAATATATGGATTATTTAAAGGCACACAGTTAGAAGGCTATGTGTATTACTAAGCCAGTAATACACATAGTAGGACTTAAAAAAAGATGAAGGGTCTTGTCCCTGTTTTGTTTTCCATTTGACAAGTGTGATTTGAAACAAAAATTTCAAAAAATGCCTCTCTGCACCAACATCATTCTTAGCTTTCATGAACTACTGCTCAGAGAGTAAGTTTGCTATTGCTGTTGAACCAGCAGAGGGAGCACAAAATATTGGGTTTTCATAAGTCCTACAAAAATTATTGGTATTCTTCATTTGTTTCAGTTTCTGGGCTATGTCTAAATTGACAAACTAGAGGAAACTAAGAAATGTGATCATTTACCTAAATGACTTCAGATTTGCTATAAGCTGAAAAAGTGACATAAAACACAATTTAAACAACCTAAGAATACTTTGTATTCAGGAGTTGGGTTTGTCATTGACTTCTGCAGAAGTAGGATCTTACTGTTCCATAACATGTACTTGTGATTAGAAATTGATACCAAGGATAGTAATTTTATTAATAAAATATTATTCCTATATTGAACAGTGAAATAGTTGACAAAGTTGTCTTCATCTGGTGTTAGAGTAACATATCACTAGGTCAAAAAGGCAGTTCAAAACTCAACTATTGTATCAGGCTGTCTGCAAATTCAGGCAGATACCACTGCATTCATTATAGCTGGTTCACACTGTTTGAATGTTCTCCAAAATCATAAATGTTAAAACTAAATGGTAGCAAATAAACTGGGAGCTCAGAAAAGGTGCTGTTATGCTTCACCACAGCGGACTAGACTTTTGGATCAACCGAGAAATGCACTGCACTAGGAAAAGATGAACACTGAATTGTCCCTGATAGTCATAGTTCAGTTCCTGGTTCCTGCTTTAATTTGGGGATGGTAGATGTGAAAGTATCTGCAGTGGCCCATGTCATGAGGCACAGATTATTTTTCCCTTTGTGCTGACGTAGAAATGCTAGCCAAAAGATTATAGAAGAGTGCACAGCCCTGCACTGTGACTTGTGGTATGGGTCAAGGGATACAATGCACTGTCACAATCATGATCTTGCCCTTATTTACTGTAAGTGAGCAGGATTTTAGTTTTACATCACATCAGAGAGATGGCACTTCCCACTGTGCAGTGCTTCATAGTCTTATGCCAAGGGATGGTTCAGAAATGACTCAATGGGAAGAGTATCAGCTACTGAATCACCAACATTTCCTACTGGACATCTGTTCCACTCAGGTACTAAATGGCTTGATGTGGCTTAGTTTATGAACACACTGGAAAACATCTCATTGCCTGATACAACTTTAGGCATAACCGGTAAAAAAGAGTTTACACATGTAATATATTATATTTCCTTTGGTGACTCCTTTTCCCCAGCGATGGATATCTCTAGCCAACACTAAACTGAAGAAAATCATCAGAGAAAGAGAAGGTGGGAGAACCATTACAACAAAGTTATTAACAGGGCCACACAACTGTAAGTATTTCCTTAACCTACACAGAACTTTAAAGCATAGTCTTCAAAACATTTTTTTCAAGCATAATATCATTACTTTTCAAATTTAACACCTCAATATGCCTGTTTTCTCACCTGTACAATGAATGGATGGAATCACTGTTCCCACCTTGTGTGCAAATATTTCCCTATGTGAGCATGTTTGCAGGATCAGGGCCCTTGAGAGGTTTTGGTGACAGGTGAAGGGGTAGAAACTACCTGTTACGTGCTGGTTTGAGACTGGTGTCACGGATTTTCTAAACTAACACAGAGACCCGCTATGTACATATTGTTATAATATTATTTACACATACATCAACAGCAAAGACAAAGCAACCCAGACATTTTCATAGTCAATGTAATTCTGTATTGGCTGGTGTGGCTAATGCTGGTAGTGGACAAGATCAAATAACGCTGTTGTGCAGAGATGGTGTAAAAAAAAAATCATAATACAAACACCAGGAAGACACCGCCTTAAAGTCATTTTAGTGTAAGTAAGAGAAAGTAAAGGATGATCTGAGGTGGAGTTTCCAGTTTCTACACTTTTAGGTAGGCAAGCTGACCTTTATCTGAGATCAAAGGGACAGGTAGCTGGGGATTTCTTCAGCTGCTGTTCAAAGCTCATTCTTGAAACTCTGTGAAGAAATGCAGCTGCGAACAGCACAGCTCCTTGCTGCAGGGGCTGGGGCAGTGGGTAAAAACACATAGGAAATTCTCAGTCAGTACGTAATCTTGACTTTTCCTTTCAGAAGATAAAATCAGTTTCTCTGGAAGGCAGAAGAAATTGCAAGACACAGCAAACCAGCACACCTCTGAGAAGTGAAATCAAAATATGAAGCAATCTGGCACAGTGAAGTATAGATCTTAAGTCAATCTTTTCCCAAGTGCAGCAGCATTTAAGAGTTATGGCTTTGGTCCAGGCCATAGGTGGATCTAGGATTTTGAAAAGGGGGGTGCAGATAGTGTGGTGCATCATAACATATAACACAATGCACATTTTATCATGTTAAAAAGAAACTAGATACTTTAGTAATAAGCTAGTAGCCTAGGACTATGTCACTTGTTTTATGATTGGAGCAAAAACAAATATAAATGTACTGGAATGTGCATTCATTTGCTATATAATATATTATGTATAAAATAAAACAAACTAGGCAAAATAATCAAAATATGCTTTTTCATTAGTTCTGCAGTCATTAGAATTAAATGGATGTGTCTTTTTCAGATTCATAAAGCAAAATAAAGTCTGGCCTTCTTGAGCATCTTGCCAGAGCATCCAGTGCTTTACTGAACATTATTTCCACACCTGACTTAACGTTTTTAGCTAGAGCCAAAAGACAGTCTGCAGGGCCATGAAATAGGAGCTACATTACCAGGAGCAGCTAGCAGACAGTAGAAATTCTGAAGAAAGGCTGTCTGATTAGCTGAACATCAAGACCATTAAAAAGGAGAGAGGATCATTCCCAACCCTCATTGAGAAGGTCATTGTGGAATGAAGACCTTAGAAAGAATCAGGTAGATTATAGTGAGCCACGAAGCCAACCGACTCCCTCACTGCTGCCTGAATAGAAATGCTGCTGCCACTGCCTGGCAGCTGGTTTTAAACTTTGGGTGGACCAGAAATCAAAAGGGGGTCCAATTGCATCACTGCATGCCCCCCAGATTTTCCCCTTGCCCAGGCTCACCTTGAATAAAAATCCAAAGGAGAAAATACAGAACAAGATTTATTTTTACTTCAGGCTGTTGCTCCTTGCTTCACTTCATCTTATCTTTGGATGGTCAGCCCCAGCTCTCCCATTAGATACAGATACTGAATTTTGTTTTCAGATTTGCTATTTATATTTGGTATTTTCAACTCACTAACAATTCAATTTTCTACAAAGGTTTCAGATCTGTAAGACATGTGTCAGGTCAGATTTACGTAGCTTTGTAACATTCACAGATCAGTTTATGAGAGATATCAATATATTGATAAGAAGCAGCTTTTGCAGTGTAGCTGCACCTGCATTAAGAATGCTTTGCTCCTATAATGCTCCTATGCCAGGACAATGCTCCCAGAGTAGACATGGACCCATTCTGTTGTCCAAGGTGTGTGAAATGCCAACATTGAACAAAACACATCAAGAGTTGAATGAATAACATTTTAGAAGGTTTGTAGCTTTAATAGTCCAAGCAATTGTCAGTGTCATTGTTAAGAGTTCTTAACATTTATTCTATTTAATCTAGAGTGTTCCTGAAATGTGTCTCAGTTTTCTATTTGAAAAAAAAAAAATCTTACATGAAGAGGAAATGTAAGGATTGCATTATTTTAAAGGTCTTTGAAATTAAAAAAGGATTTTATGGTGTTAAATATTACAAATTGAAAAAGAGCTAGGTAGTACAAGTAGAAGGACAAATTAAAGGAAAGCCACATAAGATAAATTGATTGGCTTAGTAACAGAATAATTACTTGATTGCTTCTTATTCTGTGACCTGTTCTCTGATTCAGTGCTTTTCCCCCCAAGAAGTGGGGGGAACCAAGTAGCAGGTTCATAAGTGAAGGCAACTGACTAAGAAACATCTAGCTCCCAGAGGTTTTCCTTAAGAGAAAGGAAAGCTGTATATCTGAGCCGTTTTAACACAAAATCCCATTTCTATGACAGAGAACACTATGTGAGATTATGCACTGTGGGGGAGTTCCTGTTTCCTTTCCCAGAAACAATCCTTTATCACTGACCATTTCTTTGGCAGTTTTAAAATTTCTAGACCTTATATCCTAAGCCCTGGCATCCTATCCCAAAATTTCATCAGCTGCTTTGGCTGCATTTTTTAATATGTGGTGGAATAGAAGAATGTATAACAGTAAACCCAAATAATGGACTGATTCAGTGAATGGATAGGGTTGTATACATCCCTACGCTTGCAACTAGCAATCAGGGCACTTAAAGTAAATACGCCTGCCTTTCATTTTGAATTGCTTTATTCTCTAGCAGAGTTAGGTAACAAATGACTAGAGCTGCAGAAACTCTCGTAGCGAGGTTAAGCACTGTAATATTAGCTGTATAAGCATGTGCTGAGAGCTGGGTGAAAGGAGATGGCTGTTTTAATTATAGCTGATAAAAACTAGCCAGAGGAAATCCACCATGACTGAATAATAGCACGTCACTTCAAAAACAACCAAGGAACAAACTTTTCCCATTTCTGTTTAAGAAGCAGCCACTCCCTGGGTGTGGACTGATTTATCAAAGGAAGTGGGAAAGCTCTGTGCTAATTTAAATAGATTGCTTTGTGTATATTTTTATTGTCAGTTCACTTGTGAAGACTGGGTATTAGGAATTCATCTAACCTGGCTGGCACACATGAAACTGTTTACTGACCTTAATAATGTGTCTTGCAACTTTAGGAATGCCCACCATTCATCAGGTGGTGTAATCTGTCACTGTCAGATCAATGAGGTCTCAGGCCCAGCGTTTCTAATTTGATTTGAAAAAATACATGGAAACCCGAGACTGCTTTTAGCAAGAATGACAAGTCTGGTCTAATGAATACAATCTCTTTTGTTGTTCTCAAGAATAGCATGTCAATAACTAAGACCTTAGGTTCCGTTACTGTCTTTACAGCAGTAACAGCTACTGTAGAGAAGATAAGACTGATGTCCATGTCACAGATGAAACAAATTCTCAGTTGTGATTTACTTATGTTGGAAAGGTGTATTAGTGAATGCCTTATGTATGCCCTTGGATTTCTGGATGTAGAGCAAGGACAAAGTTTCACCCCTTAAGAGGGCTTAATCCTTGTTTATGAAACTTGGACCAAAGGATGATTTTATATTGGACTCAGTGAGTAATATTACAGGTAAAGTAATGTCAACTGATAGAGCTCAGATGTTTGAAGAAAAGGCTTGAGTAGATCACTTCTATGGTTCAAATCCTAAAGTAAATATGTGTTTGTTACTAATTTTCTTGGGATCACGAAAATGTACGTGTCAGGACACATTATACAGCAGAGAAGTGAGTATCATTTGCTGTCAGGTTGCCCCCTATGACCAATAAGCATTTACTGGATACTTACCTGTTCTAATTCTGACCCTTTTGGCTGAAGCTAGGTATGTAAGACCAGAACCCCTCTGGCTGCACTCCTATTAAAGTGCCCAGCAACAGTTTGCTGCGTCCTCATGTGGGAAGATTTTATGCCCTTTGCTATTAAGCCATGTTTTCTTAAGTCTGTCTCTTGTGCCTTAATCCTCTTAAATATTTTATTTTGCATTTTGGCTTTGGAAGTATTAAGTGTTGAAATATTGCTTACCTGTTTGATGTGGTTTGGTGCTCTTTACTTTCAGTAACACCACACCAGTATGCTAGTCACATCTTGAAATGGTGCTCTTTGTTAAAACAGTAACCCTCTGACAAAAAATAAGATACTAAGGAAATAATCCTGTTTCCACTGAAGTTGAGAGGAAAACTTCCGCTGCCTTCAGTGGGTGATGGATTGAGATCTTGTGATGGTCTTGACCATATCCAGAATAATGCTTGCAATTTGGTTTCCTTGGAAGCATTAAAGCCAGCAAATTCCTGAAATCTTGAATACAATTTCAGGATTATACTGAGATTATCTGTGTATCTGTATTATTTATGAGGATGGTACTGTACCTTTGCTTATAGTTGTTTTCATATATTTACAGAAGCATAACATGGGCTAAAAAAAAAGCATCTGTAGGAGTAGAAAATAAATAGAATATACATACAGTTTGGTGATTAAAAGCCTAATCCAAAGACCACCGAGGTTTGTGGGAGTTTTAGATGCTGGATAAGGCATTTTGTTTTGTATTTTCATCTCTTACTATGTGTGTTTGTTTTTCTTTCAGTAAATGCTTTAACATGTAAACCTAATGGAAGAGGGAGAGTAGAGCTGAATACAATCTACATTGTTTGATGTTTGCTGACATATAAAACTGTTGGACTTCTTTACACCAGGCTACATGCATAGATTTTGCTGCCTGAATGAATTCAGTGTCTGTACTCATTTCCTAGCTTGCCTATTTATTTTAAAAAGTCAGTTTTATAGTCGTCTTTGAACAGAAGATGAGAACCTAACCAGAAAGCTCTTCCTTAGCTTGTATATGACTATACTCAGTTACTACTCAATTCTAAGACAAGTTTTTCCTCTATTCAACATGGGGAAAACAAAGCTTCATCTTAGAATTGAGTATCAAGTAAAAATGCAGTACCTGCCACCAGAAGAGGCAGCAGGAATCCACTCAAAGAGACATGGAGCAGCGAGGGACCTGGCACATCGCCTGCCTCCCCATGGCCTACCCACCTGCCACATTCCTTACTGCAATGGTTGAGTGGCAGGGAGAAGCATTTAAGGTGACTGTGTATGAAAAATTATAACAAATTTATAATTTTCCATGTATAGAATCTAACTGGAGGGTCATCTTAAATTCAATGCCTCTTTTATTTATGTGCTTTTATCTTAAAATATGTTAACATGTTTTCCATCATTATAAGATCTTTTTAATTCCATATTAGAGAGTAACTATTAAGGTTGATAGGCCTAAACATTGATATGTTTCTCATGAAGTTTTATCAAGCCTTAGTTTTAGTTCTACTTCTTTTTCCAATTGCAGCTGCCAGAAAAAAGCAGCAGTATGTTATCTACTACATGCTGAGTATGAATCTCAAGTATATTTGTATACTATAAGTCCTTATACACATCAGGATTGTTCAACTGGTGGCCTGCTGACCACATCTAACCCATGAGGGGTTAAAGTGTGGCCCACAGGCTCTTGCCTTGCAGCCACTCCTCCCAGCAGTCCTGCTTCTGTGGCAGTGGCTGGAGTCTTCAGGGCAGGGCAGCGTGGCTGGAGGTAGCCTAGTAAGCTGACAGGGGAGGAGGATTGGGGTGCTTGTACAACAGTGCTGGCAGGGATGGGAAGAAGGAGGGGATTTGCCAGTCTGGCAGCAACAGCAGAACAAAACATATTTTGGGAGTGGAGGGGAATTGTACTGGGATCTGGGAGCCTACACAGTCTGCAGCTGCCAAGGTGTCTGACCTGGGGGCCCACGACTGGTTGCATGCAGTCCCTGGCTGCTTTGCAGTTGGACAGGTCTGTGCTGTGCACACCCCTCATTATTCAGAGTCTCATAATGAGGCAACAAGTCTTGTGCTGCTAATTAACTGGTGACAACAGCCACTGGTGTGAAAGACAGAAAGCATTCTGAAAACACAACTTTTGGTTCTGTTAGGTTTTTTTTGTTTTTTTTGGTAACCATTTAAACATGATCATTATTTCTTTTCAGTTTGCCCCAGGAAAAAGTTACGAATCACTTACTGACTCTGGATGAAAGAATAACAGTTTAAGATCTTGTTTTCTAAGGTATGAGCATCTCTGAATGAAATTCACCTTAAATGAAGAGTTGGGTATTCAGTTCCTCTTAAAATCAGGCCCTTCTTGTTGAATGTTTCTGAGGCAGCAATGGCCCATCTTGAAGAAAGCTTAAATTATATATTCTCTGAACATACTTACAGAGTTCTGAATAGCACAAGAATAGCCTCCCTAGCACTTGTTGCCTAGCCATATTAAATTATTATCACAATTCACTTAGCAGTAGTGGCTATACCAGTGGCACTCAACCTTCAAACTCTGCAGACTGGATAAGTGGTGTTGGGTTAGGCTGCGGATTGGATCCAGTACAGAGTCAGTGCATGAAGTTGGTCTATGGGTGTGATCCAACCATGTGTCCATCCCATCCTGTGCACTGGATCCAGCTGTAGAATGACACCACACACCCATGCAATCCTGCCTGCTGAATCTGGCTCCAGAATGACCCCACATGCCAGCACAATCTCAAGGCCATGTCATTTGGTCTACACAGCACCCCGCTGGTTTGGAAACTTGGCAGCAGGGGAGTGGCAATTAATGCTGTCGTTATTTCCCACTACCAATTTCTGGCCCATAAAGAGCCCCATGGGCCAGATGACATGGCTGTATGAGCTGGATCTGGCCCACAGGCCAGAGGTTGAGCACCAGTAAGCTATGTTAGAAGTTCAAGAGAATTTTAGGCTGAAAGAGTTGAAAAAAGTGAGCTTTTTCAAGGAAATGAAAGAAATATGGAGCTGCATAAAAAAGGGAACCCTGTGCCACTGGGAATACCTAAGAATGAAAACAGAAGCTAAGTGCATTGACAGGCCATTGAGAGTGGTATAAGGAATAGTAGTTGATGAACTCTTAAACCAGTTTTGTACCAATACACACTGCAAGTTGACAAATATGACAAAATATTTCTCGTGTGCGATGAATTAGAAAGGAATTCACAACAGTAGAGAATTTCTGCCTAGTGAATTTTTTTTAAAAGGCACAAGGTATAAGAAATGAATTATGCAAGAAAGACCACACTTGTGCACATTGTACAGATAGCAGCACCTTTGCACAGTATAGTCAGCTACAAGCCTGCACACCTATGAGTAATGGCCTCTAAAGGATGTTTAAGCTTCCAGACCAGAGTCAGAAGTCCTTTCCCAATGCTAAAGAATACAATGATACCCAAAGTGCATCTCACTTCTATAAAAGATAAAGGCACAAACTCCAATTCTGTTTCCCCTGATATGTTAAGGTACTGCTGAATTGTGACAAAATAGAATATATTGTCAGAAAATGTCCCAAAAGGAAGACTCTCCCAACATGTTTCAGTAGATCAAATGATAGAATTTCCCAAGTGTATGGCCATTGTCATGGATTATATTCTTGTTGGTAGGAGCACTGTTGATGAGGATCTTGAAAGTGAAGTTGGAGAACTGCAGAGCTGTACTACAGAATTTGTGATCCTAAGCAAAAGAAGGAAGGAAATCAGAATAAAAATGCCAGACTTCAGAAAAACAAACTTTAACAAACTCACAGAACTGGCAGAAAGGAGCTGATGGGAGGCAAGCCTAAGGAGTCCAGGAGAACTAGCTGTATGTTAAAGAGACATAATTAAGAGCACAAGATCATGCTATCTCCATGTAAAGCAAGGATAAGGTAGCGGGAGACCAAACTGGCTAAACAGCAAGCTTATCAATAACTTGAAACTTTAAAGGAATCTTACAAAAAGTGGAAACTTGGCCATATTACTGATGATACGAGGATAAGTGTATAGTATGGCTCTGGAGGGAGAAAATCCGGGAGGCTAGGACATAAGATACAAATTGAGATACAACTAGAAAGAGACAAAAAAGGCAACACAAAAGTATTTTATATTTACATTAGGACTAAGAGGAAGACCAAAAAAAGTATTGGTCCCTTTTCAGAACAGAATGGGGAAATTAACCACAGATGATGTGGAGAATGCTACTGCCTCTTTTTTTGTAACAATAGTTTACTGTTGACCCATATTCAGCTTGCAATCCACTATAATCCTTAGATCCTTTTCTGCAGAGCTGCAGCCTGGCTAATTTTTCCTCAGTTTATATTTGTGCATTTGACCATTCCAAAAAAAGCCAGTAGCATACTGGAATATATCAATAGGAGTGTTGTGTGCAAATCACAGGAAGTGATTCTTCCAATCTATTCAGCACTGATGAAACCTCACCTGGAGTGTTGCATCCTGTTTTGGGCACCGCACTTCGAGAAAGATGTGGACAAATTGAAAGGAGTCCAACAAAGAACAACAAAATGATTAGAAGTTTAGAAAACATGACAGAAAAGGAAATGCTGGAAGAAATAAGATTATTTTGTCTGGAGAAGACGTTGCAGGGGGAGGGTTTGAGAACTGCATTCAAATCCAAAAAAGGTTGTTAAAAAGAGGGAAGTAACCGACTCTTCTCTGTCCACTGGGAACTGGAGAAGCAGTAATGGTCTCAATTGCAATGATGGAAACAGTTTGGCTATTAGGAAGAACTTTTCAACTGTTAGGGTGGATAAGCATTGGAACGGGGAGTTTAAAAGTGCTGCTAGACACATGCTTGGCTGAGCTGGTTTACACAGGAAGGATCCTGCCTTGAGAGCAGGGGATGCGGACCAGATTGTTAGCCACAGGCTGGAACATCCCCTGGCCTCGCTAATGGTGGCACATGCTCATTTGGTCTGTAAGACAGAAAGTGCCAGAGGCTGTGAACCTTTGAGCCAACATGAGATAATGACCCAGTTTTAGTCCCTAGCTTGTTCTATGTTATGTAGCAGTTTGGGCTTGAAAATGCCGGTGAGGTGACAGCTACCTTTTCTGAGCTGAGCATTGGTTTGATTGGTATGGCTGATGATTGACAGCACCTCTGTGAGGATGACTGGTCCCAAAGTAGGACTGACAGAGGTGGTGTGATTGAAGGTTATTAAAAGGGAACAGACCTGGAGGGTCTGTGTCTGCTGCAGAATGAATGTGTTCCTTGCGTGTAGGTGCTGGTGAGTGCGATGCTGTGGCTGGAGGGCCTGGGAGACCAAAGGCCAGCGTGGTCCAGCACGTGATCGCACCTCATATGTTTGGTGAGAGAGTGGCAGAAGATTGTTGGCTGGTTGATCCAGCGTGACTCTGAGGAGGGAGTCTGTGGGCATGTCTACACGAGACGCTTACTGTGCATTAGCCTAATATCACTGTGCACTAGCTTGGCAGCTAAAAACCATGCTAATATGCTACTGTGCAGTGTTATTAGGCTTATGAGCAGTAAGCTTCACAAAATAACTGTGCGCTGGGCCTGCTGCACAGTAAGTCTAGTTACTTCTCATTCAGTTAGTATGTCATTAAGGACATACTAAACTAAATGTGCAGTATCTAGGGTTCATTTATGAATGTGTAGACACACCCTGTATGTATGTAAGTGTGTGTCCAAGGCTGGAGGGCCTGGGAGGCCAGTAGTCCAAGGACACAGCATGAATGACAACCCCATGGGGGTGAGTGAGGGCCTGGGAGGCCAAACTCTTCTCCGTGTGCTTGAGGTTGTGTATGTAGGGTGTGGGTCCAGAGGACCGATATCCCGGTGGTGTTGTGGTGGCTGGAGGAGCAGCCAGGGCTGGGTGGATTTGTGTGTAAGTGATGCTGCTGCAGCGAGCGCTGGCTGCCTGTGAGAGACTGCTGATGCTCCCTAGTGCCCTCCTTTATTATTTATATTGGATCACTATTGCTCTTTATCGTGTTGTGGTTGCTGAATACAGTTGTTGTTACCCCTTCTTTGTATGCCTGTCAGTTGATTGCTAATTAATTATATTTTGCTAACTAGAGACAGGCTGCAGGCTTAGTTAGTCAGAGGTGAGGCCCCACCCCTTTCACAGCAGGGGCCTTGCTAGGGTTAGTGACCTGATTTTCTTAATTAAGGATTTTCCCATTCAACAAGATCATCTCCTGTGATGTCTTCCAGATGTATTTTTCTATGATTCCATCTTTCTGAGGAAGATGCTATTCTCTTAGACCAGGGTTGTCCAAATGGTGGCCCATGGGCTACATCTGACCTCTGAAGGGTTAATATGTGGTTTGTGGGCTCCCTCTCAGTTCGAGTGGCTTACACTGCTCATGCAGCAGCAGTGGAGGAGCCTGGGGGTTCACCCATGAGGTGGTAGCAGCGGGGGGGCTTGCACGGCTGGTGGGCTGTGCACAGTGGGGGACCTGTGAGCTCACAAAGCGTGTGGCTCCTGCAGCATGCAGCCAGCAGGGTATGCGGCCTGGGACCCATATCCAGTGCAGCAAGCAAGCCGTGGATGCACTTGAAGTTAGACAACCCTGTCTTAGTGCTTTGATAATCTGAAGTCAGGCCAGTAATTTCCAGGACCTAGTCTACTGGATCACAAGGCAAATTTCCTGCATCACTTTGGAAAGAATTGCCACCCATGGTTTCAGCTACAGTTTCTGATGAAAAGTTATGATGGAAATACCATGCACTAAATGCAAGCAGCTAGAAAAGGGAATGCTTGAGGTGATGGAGGATAGATGAAAAAGATCTTCTGGAGGCACAGTTGCAATGGAGATGAATGGTTTGGAAAGTGTCAACAGAATATTACTTAAAGATGTAGGTAAAGCAATATAAAATTGCATGAAAGAACTAAGTTTGTAAGGTCAGAGAGCGTCATGAAGTGTGAAAAAAGAGGAGGTGGAAGTAAAGTGGCACAAAGGAAAGACAGAGAAAGTTAAGACATTTTTTGAATAATGACAAAAGGCTGTAATAGTGTCACCAATTCATAGGAGCTAAATTATTAGAGAACGCTCAAAGGCTTCCACTATTTCACAGGGAAATTACAGCTCTGACCAGACTGGCAAGAATCTTTTATACAAATCAAACTAAAAACCAAGATAGATAATAAATATTGTTGAAATCTCCCCCAGGACAAAATACTTTTAAAAAAAGAATAATCTTTAGCGAGCACTCAGAAAAGTGCATTATTTTGCATTGTTGAATTAGATAACATAGCAGTGGCAGCACTCAAAAGTGCCCTCCAAAAACACAAGGCAACGTAGATGAAAGCTGTTCCAAACAAATTTTAGGAAAGGATCTCAGACTGGAAATCAAATTTAGGGATAAGGACACATTACTAATATGTACATTCAAGTCCAGCTATTACATTTATTGTAAATGATAACGGATGTTCGCAGGGTGATGGACATGCTCTGCGGTATGCAGAGCCGGGTGCTTTAATTAATTAGCAAGCTGTGGTAATTAAAAGCACCTGCATGATATGTGTATCAGCTGTACACCATGTCCCTGCACTGAGAAAATGGCAGCTTTGAACTAAAGCACATCGAACATATTTTATTTCAAAGTGTGCCGCTGCCATTTTCTCAGCGTGGAGACGTGTTGCACCACTGATACACGTGACACAGAAGGCTGCTGGAGCGCATCAATTTCTGGGCTCCAGCAGACTTGATTAAATGAGTCTGCTCAATTGAGTCTGCTCTGATGTGATTGCCAGCTCAGCCGAGTCTGCTCCCCACGTGTGCAAGTGCCCATAGTTTCTAAAGTAGATAATCTAAGAAACAGATATTTTCAAGTAAACAATATGGTCACAGTGCACAAACTAATTGGTGCCTATCACAATTCCAAGGCTAATGATGTATCATCATTGTAACATTAGAAGGTTTTTTGCTTTTCCATCAATCCGTCTTCTACTACTGTTCCAAAATCAGTTCATTGTTGAGTAATTAAGTCACAGGGATGTAGGTTTGTTGGTACATTTAGGCTTAAAATCTTAATAAGAAACTAAGGACTCACTTTATTGTACATCTATAGATCAAAACCATCTTACCTACACCACCACAATATTAGATTTCAAATGAAAATCAAAATGAGAAAAGGCAGACATTAAAATACAGGTACCTAGAAAAAGTATAAGCAGAACTGGACTTTCATTCTCTAGCTGAGGAGTTTCAAAGGGAGGTGAAAGTGCAGGCTTAAAGCAGTGATTCTCAACCAGAGTGCCACAACACGTTGGGGTGCTTTGAGACCTTTGAAAGGGTAGCCCCTGGATGCCACATAATATTAGCATAGTTAGGGCTGCAAACATGATTCACAAGATAAAATCAGAGATTTCAGATAGAAATTCATAGTTGTGCTCGTTTTGAGTTCTTTGCAACAGAAAACCTAATTTATTATTGTTCTGAAGTTAAAAAACAATCCAAAAACTGAGCTGACATTTTACATGGAGTGTCTCAAGTCTAAAAAGGATGATAACCACTGCTATAGAGCAACCTTTTTGGATCATGCCTCTTTAGGCCCTGGGTCAAAGCCCATTGACACTACTGGAAACTCCTACACACTGTATAGGGCATTGGGTCAGATCTCTAGTGCAGAGATCTCATTAACAGTCAAGTTCTGACCAGGTGGGCTTATTGATATACATGATGAATTTCAAAGTTAAAATTCCAGATTGCAATTATTTGATAAGAAATAACTCTTGAAGGATAGAAATCAGACGAAACAAACCTTGATACCTTGTGGGCCTTTGTATGTAGTCCACGTTAAATATTTTACAATCAGTCAGATCCTGACCTTAACTCAATCAATGGCAACTGACCTCCATGAGAGTTGCATCATGCCCTGTGTTACTGCTTAAAAGGAGAACCAGGGTTTGTTTTCATTAATCAGGCCTCCATGATGCCTCAGGGGTATATCTTTATTGAGTGAGGGATCAAAATCTGATAAAGCATGCAGGTCAAATCCTGAAACCTCCAACATCACAGATCTCTCAGTGTAGAAATCAGAGTTGTGCCTTTCTAAGTATTTCAAGTTTTGATCATAACTTTTCAATTTAACTATATTTATTTTAAATAATTCAGTATCTATAAAATGTGTGCAAAAACAGAGCAATCCATACCATTAATATCTGATGCAACTTATTTGACTTAGGCAGGAATATTTTAAGAGCTTATGTCATATTTTGCAGAATGAAGAATGAATATTTCTTGTATGTTCAGTGCCTTCCCATCAGCTGTCTAAATACCACACTTAAATTATTTTGCCTAACATATTCTCAAAGCTGAGAGGATAGGTATATGTATCGCATGTTAAAAAAGGGGGCAGAAACAGATGCTATAAAAAGTAGCATTGTGGAAAACCATATGCTAGGTTCTACGTTAACAGCAGTAACACAAATAGCCATAACTATAAGCAATTGAGCAAACATAAATTGATAGGTACTGTACCTGTGAATTACAGAGCCGTAAACACAGCTCGAGCGATTTTGCAACAGTAAATCACCACAGTAATCAGGAGAGAGAAACCGGTGGGGCGGGGGGTGTTTAATATCGTAATATCTTAAGAAAACTGATTACTTACCAAATTAATGCATTTGGAAGTCTTTCAAATGGCCACTTGATTCCAGAAGTGATGTGACACTGTACCATGCAGTCTACTGCCTGAGAATGAGGTGCGACATATTGCCAACATAAAAGAGTTATTTTCTTGACTGACCTGACAAGGTACAAGCCTCTGTATTACTATTTTTTTAATGTTCCCTCATAGCTAGTCTCTAGTCAGACTAAATTTTGCTCCAGTTCTTTCTCAGTGTTTCCCCACCCAACTTTATACAAATTCTTATTAAGGTTATGTACAGACTTGTACAAAATTGAGACTGACAGTGGCCCTTGGAGAATTTCCCAGAGCAAGTTTAGCAGAGATTATATAACAAGGTAAGTCTGTGTTCCTTTTTACATGCATAGAGTTTATTACACTACTTGTTTATTCCTTCTAACCTAACCTCCAGCCACCTTCCTAAGTATCTCTCCTGCCCAAATAACTCAATGACAAATTACATTTTTAAGAGATTAAAGACAAAATGATATTGCTGGAAGCACTGTGTTCTCACACCTAGCACTCTATAGGACAAGGATGTCAACATATTTAAATCAAGCCTCTGCAAAACATAATGACCATTGATTTCCTTTCACATGCACTATAAAGGAGTAAAAAGTATCTGGATGTGCTAACCCAAAATGAAAACATATTTCTATATATTTTCTCTAGCAAACATGGTAGCAACACCAAGGCTCTACATTTTTACTCTGCTTTTCAACTAGAGATCTTGAGTTACCATATAAAGCGAGGGGAAAACTGAGTCTCTGAGAGGTAAAGTAACTTTATCAAGGAGATAAAGAGTCACTAATAGTCCAGAAGCAGCCCAGATTTCCTGACTCTCAACCCTGTTCCTACTGCGTAGCAGGATATGGCAGTTCTGTACTGAAGGCAAAATAGCTTAGAAGAAACTGATGTCATCTTGTTCTTTCAGAGCAATCTCATCTGGAAGGGAAGGAAACATGCCCATATGTCACTATTTTGTTTTTAGCCAATGATTTTAAAATCACGAGTAATTACGTTAGAAAATGTTTCCAGTAGCTTACAGTGCCAACGGGAACCCTAATTTCAATTATTTTCTTTATATGTGGATACATCTGAACATGCGTGAAAAAATCAGGTGGTTGAGAAAAGCTGACTCTAAAGCAACTCAAGGCAGACAGAAATGATGTTCACATAAAGCAGAAAACCCTTTGAGGAACTTGTCAAGGGCCCTACCTGTGACCAATAGCAGATTGTTACGATGGAAATGCCTTGCTGCACCTGAACACGCACTTTTTTTTATAGTGGTAAAAAAACACATTTGGCCTCAGCCTTATTAAGAGACTTTACTCACTCCTCTCAGATGAGACCTCAGCTGCAATGAGCCAGACTTTCATCTCCAGACTGAATTATTGCATTGCATTTCTAAAGGGGCTGAGTACAATTGCTACAAAAAGCCTGGAGTTAAGGCAGTTCATAAACTGTCTCGCATTCCAAAAGCCAACCTGGTGCATCATACTCATGCTTTGAACTCTGAGCAGAGTTCGAAATCTGGTCACCCTGATCTGCAGGGTATTTAGTAGACCTGGACCTAGAGACCTTAGGTGTCACCTTATGTTCTGAGGGCACATACAAGTGGCACATTTAGATCAACCTAAACCAAGGCTAGTTCAGTCTAAGTGCCTGACCTTGACTGAGTTATTTTAGCTCCCCCACCAAGCAACGCACCCTACAGCTTCCCCAGTCCTGCCAACCTTCCCCTTGATACCCCCCATCTCTCTCCCACACGCCAAATTACTTATACCCATTGTCCTGTGCTGTTCCTAGAAGCAGCAAATGCCTGCATGCGCCACCCCCAGTCTACATTTAGGCAGCTTAAAATAAGTGACATGAACATAAATCAGATGCAGCAAACAGTAGTACTCACCCTATGATTCCTCCAAATGCAAACTATGCAGGGATGATGCAATGAAATAGGCATTAGAAAGATACTGTTCTCAACAGTAGGACCCCGAAAGATCAGATTGAACCTCCTATTGACAGGTATCATGCTTTCTGAGGTATAAAGCAAAACCTTCTCCAAACTCCTCTTACCACTGGTGATGCATAGCAAGTGCACATGCACCCCGAGTGTGGCGGTGCACACCCTGCAAAAAGGTGCTGCCAACACTTTTGGCGGCGCCTGCAGGTAGTCACCGCTCACCACCACCCCCCGCCACCGACACCACTGGTGGTCTGCAATCGCCACTGGCCAGTCTGCGGGTGGTCGCCGAGCACTGGTTGGTGGTCACCCCCCCCACCAGTGCTGTGGCTGCCTGCAGGAGCTCCCCACTTACTGCCACCTGTGGGAGCTCACTGTGCCCCCCTGTCTCTGGGGGCACGCGGTGTTCATGCCTCTTACACATCAAAAACACACATTTCAAAAAAAATCCTGCATACAGAGTCAGGCCTCTGCCCTAGAGAAACAAATGTGACAAAAACCCCTTTTATCTGAGTTTTTATGCACTTGTATTTTGGATGATGCTAAGATGCCACAGGGAGAGGTGCTACAGTATATAACGAGAGGGGCTTTTTTTGTTTTAGTCTCCAACCATTTTTAAGAGTTCTTTAAAAAAAAATGTGTAAAATCAGATGATTAAAAAAAGTGCCTACAAGATTTATGAGCATAAGTTCCTTTGGCACTTAATGCTTTCCCCTTAATGGTCATGAAAGCAAGAACTATAAAGAGCATGAAGTAGTACCATACAAGCTTTTCCCCATGAGAAACTTTCATAAAAGAGCTGCAAAATGATTTGAAATAACCAACACTCTACAGTCCTGGAGTTTTCTTAATCAAAGAGAGCCATTTATGCTGAATTGTTCTGTAGTTTTAAATGTAGATCATTCTTCATGCTTAGGTAGCACTTTCATTTAAGGATCCAAAGCCATTTCACAATAAAATTAAGATTTGGGGTTTCAGGGGCACCTAGTGAGATTAAGCACCAGTTCAACAATTGGATGATCAATTCCTTTAGGTCTCTGAAATGCTACCCTATCTGATTAAATCTCACGAGCAAGGGAAGTATTAACCCTGTTTTACAAATTGGCACACTGAGGCACAGGACAGTTACACACCTTGCCCAAAGCCACATTATGAGTAGAGTTAGGAAGAGACTCTAGGCAATCCAAATCAAAGGGAACCATTTTTGACACAGAGAAAGGGCTAAGGTGCATGACCCTATTTGCAAATGTGAACCTTTTTTTGCACAAAACACTTAAATTACAGATCATGGAAATATCCGAAACAATGCAATATTGTTGTTCACTTTAATGCTTTCAGACGTTCCGAGAAAACAGTGTTTTCCCCTCACCATGATGAACAAACTACTGACAATTTGAAGAACAAGCTATATTTAAAAAAATAAAAATCATTTTCTTGGCAAATAAGCATTTTATTGTCAGGGAAATGTTCTGTGAAAAAAATTGTGATTAAAATTCCTTTGAACTTACAACATCCTCTGAGAGATTCATCCCCAAGGAAATGCAGACAGTGTTTCCACTGTTTCCTTTCCTTCCAAAGTTATGCGAAGGCAGGCTCAGAATTCACTGGGGCTATCCACATAAGCGTCATTACCAGGTGCAGCAATGAGCATGTACACAATCAAATGTATCCCAAGCTGCCCTGACCACAACCCCTTTTTAGCAAGCAACAGTCCATTTTAGGGAGTGTGCAGGCACCTGCAATGGAAAGATTGTGATCATGGATTTTTTTTGCTGCTGGGGAAACAGTCCAAGATTTGTTGAGAAGCCTGTATCAGCTTGTGCAATTTAGCTCCCCAAACCAGAAAGAACAGAGACTATAAAATGTATTGTATGTCATTTTATACTTGCCTGATAATCCAGCTGTGATAGGGTTAATACGAAAGAAACACTTTGGAAAGACAAAATATGACAGCTTCTCAGTTAGGGCCTAATTGACTACTACATCACTATTTATGGCAGTAGAAACCCTGTTTTTCATAGATAGTGTAGGTACACCAGCGTCAAACTATTCTAAGGCAGTGATGTACCCTGCCTCCAATGCCAGAAGGTAGCAAGATACTAACCATTTTTTGGGGTATCAGGAACTCTTCCAATGTGTGTCTCCTATCTTTAATCCTCTCTTTGTATGTCTAAATCAGTAAATGTTTAATATGAGAGTAATCCTGATTCCTGTTTGTTTTTCTACTGTTCTCTCCAGCTCCCCCTTGCCTTAGTTTTTTTTAATCAGTTCCTCTTTTTCATTCTGCTTCTTCCCTTCCCATTACCTATGAGACAGGGAGTTGAAAATTTTGCCCCATATGAGTTAAACTTGGAAAAAGGAAAACTCCATCAGCTACATCTTCTTTTAATTTTCTCTGGAAGTGCAGGAAGGGGCCTAACAAAGCTGTATGCAGGCAATTGTGTTATCCAGGCACTTGGCACTACCAACTGATTCTTGATTACTATTCATTCCTCAGGAAAATAAAACATCCTTTTGTAGTAAAAGTTTAACCGGTTACTAAGATGCCTTACATATCAACAAAAGTTGCTTTTTACAAAATTGCATAGGATAAAAGAATGAGAGTGGAATGAGTGTGAGGTAACCAGTTGGTCTTACTCTTTTACATGAAAAGCAGACAGTTGAAACATGTCTTCTCCAGTCTGAAGAAAATGTTAGATATGTTACACATTTTGGATAAAGTGTAAGCAACTCCCTTAACAAAAAGAAAATACTTAATATTGTACTGTCTTCTGTGTGAATATGCCAAGAACGCAACCAATATTCACAGGGTCTCTTCACTTAAAGAAAAAAAGCCTGTATTGCAGAGGTTTTTGAAATGATAAAAAATTGCTGGTTTGAGAGAATAATCCCTGTTTATGCTGGTAGAAGCATTCCAGGACATTAAAGGATTTGTTTGCTTGCTAATCTGCCCCAGAACCCCTAGGCCTTATCAAACACAAATTGTATGAATAGTAGGAATCTTTTACTCTTGTAGCTGCTATCAATTTGATTGCTTTCCATTTAAAGGCACAGTATACAAAGTCTGATGCAGAATAATGCTGCAGAAGAAGCATGATACCTTTCCCTTGCAGCCCTCGAGTCCACTCACCTATCAAAACCTTTTCTAGAATTTCTCACAACAGACTACGACGCTATTAGAGCAGCCCTTCCACATCAGTGTTGGGATGTTCTAGTACTGCATATCCCAGAGCCATCATTTGCATTTTACATTAATACACCTTAACTTTAATCTTCAGGGGTAGCAAAGCCCTTTTCACACTTAGTTGACACGCAAGCTACGCACAATGATCACTTCACCCAACAGTTAAGTGAAACCTGCTTTCTGGAGTGATAAAGGGGATAAGCTGGAAGGTGTTTGTTTTTAACAGAGCACAGCCATGCAAGACATGATTTTTGACAGGAGAAGAATACAGTAGTTTTTTTTTTCTAAAAATGCTTAGGAAGGATGATATTACACAAGGTAGAAAAAACAGTGAATTTGATGTCTTTGCTCTTAGTAGCATGGTTTTCAAATGATCACAGGTGGCCAGTACCCCTTAACAGCCTCTTGGAGCAAAAACTCAATTCCAGTTTAAGGGAAGAGAAAAAAAACCCCAGTTAGTCACTATCACTGGAGAACTATCATCCAAAAACAGACCATGCCTGTTCAGCTTGACTGTGACTTGTATGATCCACTGAACATCATAGACTAAAGTTGGAAAAGGAAAGAATTCATATGTTTTCACACACACGGCCTTCATTTATTAGAACTTTGGAGTCAGTGTATTAAAACCTAGAGGGAAGAATGACAGTTTAAAATATTTTGCCCAGAAACATATAAAGCCCAAGAGAAAATGCATGGCTTAGTCTTCCTAAAGAAAAGATTAATAACTGAATCAACAGAAGTTGCAGAGACAGCAGACACAAATCCAAGATTAGAATTTGGTTTCAGCTGTAACACTAAAAAGCATTATTTGTCTTCCAGATGTTAACCCTACCATTCAAAGCCAAAACCAAATAAAATAATTGCAACTCTGCATGTCTTTCTCACCTACCCATTAGAAATAAATTATGTTCTTTATCTGAGTTTATGGATTAGAAACAATCCTTAAAAATGCTCCATTTTTATATTAATTGTGATACTTCTTGTTATGCTGAATTCACATTACTTCTTTTCCTATCAAGGGTGAATAAAGCTACCTACATAAAACTAACTTTCTAAAACAGGAATGTCAAAGATATGGCCTGGGGGCTATCATCTGGCCCCACAGCGCTGCCCAGAAGTCTCAAGCAGCCTCACAGGCAGCCTTCAGGGTACGTCAGATGGCTCCATGTGCTTCATGCGGTGCCTGTTCCAACTGTTTTGGGATCACACTGCATGCAGCACCTGGTTCAGTGTGTGTCCATTTCATGCCAGATCCAGCATATGGCCCAGAGTGACCAAAGCAAGTACCATGTGCAACATGTCCCTGGAATAGCTGGTGGGGGCACCATATGCAGTGTGGTCTCAGACTGGCTTCTCCTCGGCACGAGCTGCATGCTGCAGAACACAAGCTGGGGCAGGCCCCACACGCAGCACAGTCCCAGCACGGCTGGAGTGAGCACTGCACCTAGTACCCATCCAACCACTCCAGGGCTGCTTTGCATGGGCCACCTGCTCTGGCCACACAGGGACATGTGCTGGATCTGGCATGGAGTAGGTGCTGCATGTGGTCCTGGAGTGGTCAGTCTGGGACATATATGTGCTAGATCTGGAACATGGGCCAGTCTGTGGGCCAGATTCAGCCTGTGGCCTGGCCCCAAGCCACTCAGCTGGTCCACACGGTTGGATGTGTTTGATACCTTTGTTCTTCACAATATACCCAGATCTTTTCCTGCACACAGCATTTTCTGTGCAGTTATGGAGCAGAGGAATGCGTTTTAGCTGACCCAAAGATGGGTCCTTCACTGGCCATGAGCTCAGTGTAGTTCACAGCAGGTTTGGGATGTTTTAAAGAAATGCCATCTGTTTATGCTGTTCACAATGCTGACAGATCATTTGAGAACATCTGAAGCAAGTAGTAATCCTCCCACCTTCCCTTGGTCCTGTATCTGCTATAAGGAGTTTGTACAGAAGGGTGATAGAGCAGCGGGATATACCAACTACATTAGTTTTATATCCCTTTCAACAACGGGTACAAAATATGTCCCATTTCCCTCTATGCAACTTAGAGCTTTAAAATGTGAGCATTAAAGGCAAATTATAGCTGGAAAAAAGAATGGTATTTCACAGTTATGTCGAGCTTCTCATCTGGAGATCTTAAAGCACTCTACTAAACACAGCACTAAATTCATCCTTGTATGCTACAACACTGAAAAATGCAATACAATGATAAAAAAAAATAAAAAAACAAGCAAGAGAGGAATCCATTTTAGGCTGAGATTGTATGTGGTAACTAATATAGTGATATTAGGAATTTTTCAAATTTGCTGTGTTTACATAAAACATTTTAAAATGTTGTTTTAATCAGAAACCTGTCCTTCAGTCACGGCACTTTGATAACAGCATTTTATAAAACTCTCCATGTTTCTGAATATAATTCATACAATGTAAGCGTGCATATCTATCTGTCTGTCTACCTATCTCTGAATATACGTATACATATTTAGAGATATATACAGAAATAGATATAAACATACAGGAATAGACTATAACACATACGAGAGGTCCTTAAAAGCTTTAGAGAAGTTTAGTTTTATCCAAATTTGGTATATTTTTATTAAATGAGCCAAACTCTTGACTTCTGTCCATCACTATATGGTCCAATTTGTCTGGGAAGCTTTAATCAAGATATTCAAATATGATATCTGATTCTGAGTGCTCAGTTCGAAGGGCCTGGTTTTCAGAAGTACTGAGTGCCCAGATTTAGGTCCCTTTTACTTGTCTCATACTTGATCCTACACTCCTTAAAATCCGTTGTTTTGCTTTTTGTTTTCAGCAGTGCTGTTCCATCCAAGAAAGCAGCCTCTTGTTTCACGAAAGCCAAAAAACAAATATCTCTAACAGTTCTAATGGATCAATATTGCCTACAGACAGCAGGTTTTTCCTAACCACCTTAGATGCAGTGCTCACTCCCCTCAGCTAAAAGATCACTATATGCAGGAATGTTCTCAGCAGTTCTCTTCTCCCTTTACCATCATCTGCGCTCCACCAGAATTGAGACCAAACCACGTTCAATAAGAAAACACGTTCCAAGCACAGCCATTCCATAAAGCTGTAGCCAAGTGATGTTTAGTAATGGACATATTCTGCTTGATGCCTGGTTTCTGAAGCAGAAGAACCACAGTTTGACATTCACAATAACTAAGAAACCAAGAGCAGAGAGTTACAGAGCAGAGCAGAAATCTCACCTTTAAAAGCTACAAAATTCAACAGAATGGATACATTTAACTACCATATTTACTCAAATCCAAGATGACTTTGAATTTAAGACTTTGAATTTTAGATGCCCATTAGATTCTCTATATGGAAAATTATAATTTTGTTTTAATTATCCATGTGTTGAACCTAATTTTTGGAGTGCCATCTTAAACATGTTCCTACCTGCCTGCTGCCACAGAGGAAGTAGTGGCAGGGGGTAAGTGGTAGGGAAGCAAGTGGCCTGCTCCAGCCTGTTGCCTTCCCAGCCCTTTGAACCCCTGCCCTCACCCTCCCCATCTCTGTGGTGCCTGCCCCTCCACATGCCCCACCACCTGCCACCCAACCTCATCTTGGAATCCAGTAAATAATACTCTTGAATAAACTTCCTTAAAATAATCTTTATTTTATCCCTGTTGTTTGCCCCATAACTTTGAACTACCTATACATTTTATTCTATTTCAATTAAGGAGTCACAGGAAATTATTCAAATGCACTACCTTCTTGTTCCACAATTAAAAAAACTGTATATTGTACTTACACTGAAAATCTGTTTTATGCATTAGGAAAAATGCAAGACTGAACTTTTTTTCAAGTGAAGTGAAAACATTTTAATATTTTGTTCATAAATATTCTCCTAGTCATTTTTAGCAAACATGCCAAAAGATACTTTTGCCATTTTGAAAGATGTTGTTATTGGAGAAAAAGGTTAAACTTAAACAAAATGTGTCTGAAATACAGAAAAAAACAATTTAACATGAACAATGCCACAATTCAAACAGTAGTTAGCCCAAAAACAAACTTTGAGATATAAAGGGCAGGAGAGGCCCCATATTTATCTCTACAGAATATTAAAAAATAAGCATTAGAATTACTTTGAGAGAAAGGGGGATATATTTGGTTTCATAATGGACTTGTCTTGTTCATGAAACCATATTTGTTGTAAGAATTAAATCATATAAAAGCAAACAATATTCTAGGCAATTAACCCACAAGAAACAAATCAATAGAATTAAACATCACATTCCAGGTTTAATTCATCCTACCATGCCCAGGTTAATGGTTCTAAACCTTTTTAGACTCAAGGCACCCTCAGAAAATGCCAGGACTTAATTTTCACTTGCTTTTTGATTGAAGAAAAATAACAGCAGTTTTATCTGTTGCAAAGGACTCAAAAAGACCACAACATATCAGGATATTTTTGACACTATGGATTCCTATTTGAAATCCCTGAGTTTAGCTTGTGAATCAGGTGTAGCTGTTTGCATACCTAACTGTGCTAATATTGAGCAACACCTTTAAGAGAATCCTATGGCACCCCAGGGTGCTGCTGGTTTGAGCATCAGTGGTACAGGTTTATATGATTTCCTGCAAGAGACTGGTGCAACTCTAAAGAACCATGTGCTGATAAAGCGGGCTGTGGAAGATTTTGCTCTGAATTATATTAAAGAAAATGTTGACATAAAAATAATGATGTAATTCAGAGTGCTGTGTCCTACCATCCTCACATTCATTAACTTCAGTCAGAGTTCACAACATTTAACCCTCTACAGGAATGGTTCTCAATCTTTCTAGACACAAGGCACCCCCTTTTCAGACTCAAGGAAGTCCTCCATAGCCTTGCGAATAGTACCCCATTTCAAAAACGAATTTTTTTTGCAGGGCGTACCTCCTTGCAGGGGGCCAGGCAGTTCGGGAGCAGTTACAGAGGGAAAGCCTGAGCCTGTCTTTATCTGCTTATCACCTCAGACCTTATCTCTTCACACTTCTTGGGGCACCATTCAAAGAAACTCTCTGCACACCAGTGTGCCCCAGCACCTGGTCGAGAATCACTGCTTTACAGGATCAGGACATCATGCATTCAGGCACTGTTTTGCAACAGTATTTTCCAAAGCAGTTTCAAAATGGTTTGATATTGTGTTTTGTTGCAGATGAACTCCTGCTTCTGATGAGAAGGCTCTGAATTGTTATTTCATGATAACTCTGGACTGTGTCTGTCATAAGGAACTAAGTTTGTACTATCATACATTATTTCAATCTCAGATTATCCACTATTAGGATGAAGAAAGCTTCCAATTGGCGTAGAATCATTTGAATTTCCCCAAACTTGTATTTGATAGCAATGTATTGTTTATTAATTTTATACATGTGCCACAAATTGAAAGAAAATCAAGTTAAAAATCAATCTGAAACTGCTTTGTGTATTCCAAAAATTCAGCAATATTTCATATTTAACATTCAATAAATCGCACAGGAGATCTGGCATAATGAGGGAAGCAAGCTGTAGCTAAAAAAAAAAGAAGAAATCTAGAATACAATTTTTCAAAGCAGAAAGGACAACCAGGAACCAGAATCCCTCTCCCTTTCTAATGTCCAACACTCCCAAATCTGCAGCTTCCCTACCATACAGGGAGGTTTCGCTGATGGCAACAGGAGTCTCACTTACAGAACAGGCTGCAAGTCCCACCTCCCTCTCTCTGTCAGTGATACTCAATCAGGAAGCCACGTCATTCTGCAGTGCCCTGAGATCCTGTCAAGCATGCCATGGGGTGCCACACAATGTTAACCCTTTTAGGAGTGCAAACATAATTCACAAGATAAACCCAGAGATTTCAAATGGGAATCCATCATGTTAAAAAACCACTCCACTCTGTTGTGTGGTCTTTCTGAGTTCTTTGCAACAGAAGAATCGCTCTGTTATTGAGCGAAAACTACGAGCTGACATTTTCCATGGTGTTCCTAGAGTTTAACAAGGGGTACTTTGAGTCTAAACAGGTTGAGAAGCACTACTCTAGGTTTCCATATTGATGCCTTTTACTATGGTATCAAAGCATGTCCCAAACAACAATTACTTATTTCTCAAGGTCAGTATGTAGAGCGTCTGTAAAGGTGATCACGTTTGTCAACTGTGTTTGTTTACAGTGTTAAGGATTAATGACCCCTCCCCCAACAGGGGGTGCCAGCACTGTTAGTACTGTTAGGTTTGCAAACATGATTCATAAGATAAACCCAGAGATTTCAAACAGGAATCCATAGTGTTAAATGCATCCTGACCGGTTGTGGTCCATCTGTGTTCTATGCAACAGAAAAATTGCTCTAGTATTTTGTAAAGTTAAAAAAGTGAGCAAAACAAGACCTGGCGTTTTCAGAGGGGCGCACTGAATCCAAAAAGGCTGAGAACCACTGCTTTAAAGGAATAACGTCAACTGGAAGTACAGCCATTTTATTTTTAAAAAAAAAAAAAAGGTAAAAATAACTGTAGGTAATACACCTGGCTCAGGGTCCCTCTACCACATTTTCCACTTTACTATTTCTTTAATGTTTTCTCTCTCACCTGGCACTATGTTAAAGACCCTTGCAAACAACATAGAAAGAGTGAAACTGCCTATACACTAAGTACTATGAAACACAAAGTAAACAATTCTGCTCCCAATAATCTCTTGGTTATAGCCATCTGAAATGTTCCTTGTAGCAAGAGTAAATTATAAAAATCAGAGAAATGTTTGATATTTAAAGTGAGGATCTCCCATTCACGGCTGTATTTAGTAAGAGTGGAACTGAGAAAACACTAAAATCTAGATTAGAAAGAGATACAATTTTTGCATAAACACATCCTGTAATTACCATAGGAAGCTGATGCCTTCACAGCCAACAATAACGAAATCAAAACATAACACAACAGATAGTAACACCTGAAATGATTTTACTTGATATCAACAGGTAACAGCACAATTTAGCTAATGTTTCAACCCTGAGAGATCTTCCATTTCACTGAAAAAAACATTAGGAAAGTGTGCAATTACTAACTAAAACTAAGTCATAGCCACATATGACTTTTTTAATTTATCATTGATTTTGATTATTCTGCCTCTGTAGCATCATATCCGGTATACAATATCTTTTCTTTCCATAGCCAGGGGAAAAAATCTTCAACTAGTGCTGCTTGGTCAGTTTTTGCAACTGGATGCGAGAATACATGTCTAAGAAGAAATCCAAAGTGGTTTCAATGTCTAAAAAGGAATGCAAAGTGGTTTCAATAATCAAAATAGAGAAGAAATACTTTTTAAATCTGTATCCATCTCCATAATATTTGTGATCAATTACAACACATAACCTTATTCATTACATTTTCTTATGAATTTCCAAAGCTAATTTTTAGAGGTAAAGTTTAAATGCATATTCTTTGATGATTTAATCATTTGCTCCATATCAAGAAATAATGACTCTCTCTCTAAAGCTACTTTTACATCTTATTTTACAATATATCCTCTATAGATAAAAAGAGTATTTGGTAAGATAAATAATCCTGTGTATGAAAAAAACAACAAATATAGGAAATGCATTGATTCATAAAGTACCTTTTGCCTAATCAACAAGGTACTATAATTCATTCTTCAACTACAAATTAATTCATGTATTCCTAGAATTGATTCTAAAGTAACCAAGAATTAAAAGTAATCCTTTTTCCCATCTTCATTAGAGACCTAGTGCTGTGCTTCTCAGATCTGTCCCTATAATTTCTATTTTGATTTTATACTGCTTGTATAGGAGGTATCTGAGACTGAAGTTAAACTGTGCACTGTAATCAATCAAGACACCTTAACTTTTTCTCGGAACGCTTGAATGTCTGGCAGGCCTGTTTGGCAACTTCTTGAGATGTCATAAATCAAAAGATTTCAGTATAATTTTCAGCATGTATTTGTGCCACTCCCAAGCTCTGTGCCTTTTTTGTCAGCAATGTGATGTTCCTTGGCATGAAATTGACATCCAGACACACAAACATTAAAAATGTAGGGACACTTGTTACTATTGCAAACTTGTCCAGAAGATCAAGGATCAGCCTAAAAATTAGGAACGTTGTCATGATTTTTTCATTTTAGACAAAGCTAGTGCAAAGAACAGTCTGAATTACAGCAATTCCAATTATGCTATTTTATTGTAAAGTTACCAGTATACACTTAGCTCATACAATACCCAGTCACCACAAAAAAAAATTATTATGAAGCTTTTGCCTTAGAGTTCATTGCATTCACAGTAAGAACTTCTTTGGCTCACAAGAACTTTACAAAGATGTACATAACGGGTCCCCACATATATGTATTCACTTCTCAGAGTGCATGCAGTCCACTCTCCTGGTGATAGTTTGAATAAAACTGTATAAGTGAATCAGGAATTCTAGGCCTCACAATAGTCAATGCTTGCTGAAAATGTTTTCTCATAATACATTTCGCTTGGATATCTTCCTGAAGTGCCTAGGAGGGCTGCTTCTCTACAGACTGCCGTTATCTGCAAATAAAGACAAAAAAATCATTTATATATAATAATTTGTAAGTTACGTCACCACTAAAGAAGATGTGTGTATGCCAACAGCCTGATTTCCTGTGTAAGCTTAGTAACTCCCTTTCTTTTGAAATTAGTGGGACTGATAGGTGCTCAAAACATCTAAAAGTGAGCCTGTTGATCAAATTTAGATTCAAGAACACTGCACTTTATTTAAAGTATTACAGTTACTTTTGGTTGTCATGCTAGCCTTGTGTTTTTCAACTCTCTGCAACAGATGAGAAGTGAAAATTCCAATACGTAGGCGCAACCAATCTGACAAATATCTCTGTCCCTAAAACACAAGAACAGATATTCCCAGGTCTTGTGACTGCTTTCCTCCTTAAATCCTATGCTGGGAGAGAAAAACCAGTTAATTCAAAGAGGAAAGTTAGGAGGAGAGGGGTGTGTAGAAAGGGAAGAGGGTTAAGGTCTCATACCCTGAAATGTGTTTTTAAGCTCTCTGGACTTCAGACAGCGGAAACAGACTGATGCCAGTGTCATTCTAAAGACATTACTGTGGTGAAAAGAGCTTGTGGAATGAAAAGAGATATTGTGATTTCCAGTGCAACAGGGAAAACAGTGATTGATATTGACTGCTCCCTTATATCTGTAAATGAAAGAGCCAGCTGAAACACATTTGTCCAGCCATTCAGCATATTTTCTCTGTTTGTTCACTTACTGAAAAGAGTTCCACTGCTTATGCTGTGCTAATGGTTGCCAAAGCCATTTAGTAGCTTTTTAGAGGATTTAGCAGCATGTTTAGGAAGCTTTCACAAGAAAACATGCATGGATTTAGATGGCTTTGTCAAGTTACAACAATATTACTATTAGTTTTGTGCTGCTCTAATGAACAGGGAAACGAAACACTGCTGTTATGCATTTTAATGTATTTCAGTACCTCAAAGACAATAAACTGTTAAAGGATTGCTGAGATTTGGTGTACCAACTCCTTATGGTCATAAGTATAACCTAATTCTAGAAGCTAATGAAAGTATCTTTGAAGCTCAGGCTCATTTCATCTCATGTACATCGTATACAGTATGTTTTTCATGGTACTAAGTGGAAAAACTCATTTGTTCACACTGATCACTTGTTTTCCAATGCTGTTTCACGTTTGCCATAAAAAAACCTGAGAAAATAGTTTTTTATTAGTAAGTTCTACCTAGACAACCTATTAATTATCTGGAACATCAGAGCTACTGAAACAGAAAGCCTAGCTCAAGTAGTTTAACTTAGAAAGACTTTACCATTAATAGGAAACAAATGCAACATTTCATTACTGGATCCAGTAATCCAGTAATCCAATGGCTAATAGACTGTATATTTTTACTGTTAAGAAAAACAGTGGAGTGAGGAGGCGCACCAGTCTGGTAGATGTAATAAGACTTCAGAGAAGAGGAAGCAAAAGCTACTACTAACCTTATCTCCCTCTGTTTCACTCATACAGAAATACACTTTAGAAGAACTGGCCCATCTGCAAATGCTTTTAATGGTTTTTATGTTGCCTGTATGTTCTTGCCAAGAATATCAGAAACAGTAACCATAATTAACCTCTGAAAGCCATCCTTTGTTTCTAGTTTTGTTCTTAGGAACATTCTCAGAAGGCTCCACTAAACTGGAAATTACCAAACACAAACAAATACCAGTAAAATGATACATCCGATTTAATTTTCTGGTGTATTTGAGGTGCTAATAGAGATGTGTAAATTATTCTGCCAAAATAATTTGATGAAATTTGCCTCTCTTCTTGGTTGCAGTCAAAACCTGACCTTTTTACTACTCAAAATTAAAATACTCTAATATGCTGATACTGTACTTTATTTCTTGCTCCCTGTTTATCAATGTTCAATTAGCCACTAGTTACATGGCATAGTTTCCCATTTAACTGTTGACTGACAATATCAGATTTCTGAACTGGAAGCTCAGGAAAGGAAACTTTGGGAAAAATTCTGATTATTTAGGTATACAAACAGATTTTCCCTCAGCCCACAAGTGTTTTGGTTAGTTGTATTTGTAGAGAATTGTAGACATTCTAGTTACATCTGCAGAAAATGGCCACAAAAGATACCTGACTAAAGGGAACTGAAACTAATTTGGGACTAAACTAGTTAGGCACTAATGTGCTTGTATTGTTTGCCCAACTGTATTGTTTAGACAGATATGTTTATAACATTTCACAGCAGTTGTTTCATTGGAGATTCAGTATTAGATTTTTAAAATGTAATTTTGCTTAAAAATCAGGCCAGATAGTTTAGAGTAGCAAACTGAAAAGAAAAAGGGACAGAAAATCCCATCATGGACCAGGAATTGAGTAGTTCTTTAACGGGCCACCTATCTGTGCTTTGTGGAAACAACCTGTCTACATTTGGGGAGCTGCTGGGAGATCCCTGAGTGGGAAAGCAAGTTTTTCTCCCCACCTGAAAGAAATACCAGCACAACATTGTGAAAATCAATGTGCTTAGGATGTGGGGAAATCAATATTTTCCCCACATCCACCTTGTAAAATCTGGCCCACAAAAGCATTCATTATTTTATTGCACTTCTTTCCCATGGCTCTTCTTCCACCACTTCCCATTTTGACATCAGTGATCCCTTTCTGCTGAGCACGAACACAATCCTGGGGTCCTGCAAGTCAGCTTCTAGAGGGGGAGAAAGCTGCTGACAGAAGCTGGTTGCATCTTTTACAGTTTTCATAGACACATCAGGCGTGAAGCAGAATTGGTCAAACAGCAAGCAAAATGAATCATGAATTTCATCCCATTACTAATATCTGGTTCCCAGGCAGCCACTTTGTACCAAGAAATATAATTGGAGACTAAATCTAAAAAAACACCCCTTCCTGCTGCTTATATAGTTGTATCACCACCCAGAACTTTGCACAGTCAAAACTAAAAATCAACACATATGTTTCTTATTAGATTAAAAAACCTGCTTACGCACCAAGAAAAAGAACCTGGAATAGCATGTTTATCTGCATCACTCACGAAAACCTAGCACAATAATATGAAATAAGTGGACCCATAAAGTTGCTTATGCAGAAGTCATTTCTTGCCAATTTTAGGATTCTTCAGAAATGGTGAAAATGATGCCAGAAGAAATACAGATACTAAGACTGAATGAGGCTGGGAGCAAAATTCCTGAACATCTGCACACTTGTCGTTTCTCCTGGGAGAGCAGAGACTCTCCCAGGAGACATTCAAAATCTGTACGTGATCTACGTCTAAGCTACTTTTTAGAAAAATCTGGAGATGAACCTGAGATATGGGTCATTACTAATTAAAGTCATATCAAATCCACTGAGTCAAAAAATTACACACACACTATCCCAAAGCAACACTCTGCTATCTAACTCTTATCCCAAAGAATAACAACTTACAAAATCTTCCTAGAGATGAATGCAAATTATCAGTTATTTTCATATGAAGCTTTAGTATCCACGGAAAGTTACTGATTTCACTTAGGAGTACTGCCTGAAGCCTATGGTCAGGACTTTTGTGGAAGACAGAAATTTGGGCTTCAGTTCGGAAGTAATGAAATGTTACATTTGTTTCCTATTGATTGTAAAGTCTTCCTAAGTTAAACTACTTGAGCTAGGCTTTCAGGTACAGAAATGGCAGATACAGCCATTGACAGAAAGTTCAGTTATACACAGAAAAAGAGATGTCTACACCTTTCTTGTTCACTCTTTCAGTGATCCTCAAAGGAAGGAAAAAGATAATGACACACGACACATTAACTGTGGAGCTGACTAATTAGCTCCACAATCGTCTCAACATCTACACATGGTCCTATTAGGCCACAGCAAACTAATAAATGGTGCCATAGGCATTATTTAGTGTTCTGCAACACACGTGTAGAGACTGATGAGGCTGGTGGGGGCATGAGGGTGCTTCAGTGCAGGGGCTATCTGCTGACTAGCCCCACAGTGAAGCACCTTCGTGCCCCAGCCAGCCCCTCTGCAGCACACTGAGCTGGGTAGGGGCAGCCCTGGGCTGGCAGGCTGACCCCTCGGACCTCCTGTCAGCCAGGGCTGCCCTGACCTAGCTCAACATACTGTGGTCCCATGCACACACGTAAACATGGCACCCAGAAGCAAAAAACTTCAGTGCGAACTGTACTAGAGTTTATTCAACTGCATTAATAGCACGTGTAGACACACCCAATGTGAGCCAGAACAGGACTTTCCCTTTTCTGTGGCATCATGAGCAGCCAATAAATGTACTGACTGGAAATGCAAATAGACTTCCAGGGGACTGCAAAAGAACAGGGGATCTTGAATCTCCTATTGTTGTTTAAAACTGGGAGCTATTACCTGCATCTTTGTATCATTTTATGGAAATTCACTTAAATATGTTCTTCAAGGACACAAAAGGATTTGACTGGAAAGTGACAAGTAATCTTAAATAACTTTAGGCCAAAGAACATGCATTTGAAATACTGTGCCAATTTTTCAGGGGGGAAAAAATCATCTGGCCCATTTCCCACTATCTATAGTATATGAAAGGCACTCCTTAACTTTCTGAGGAAAAGGAATTATTAGGTAGATTACTGCCAAACTCTTAGTCATCCTACCCCGAATCTTACCAAATGGAGACAGAAACCAGATCATTTCTCTTAATGATTCACAGACTTATAAAGCCAGATGGGCCCATCACGATTATCTCATTTTACCTCAAATTTAACCAGGATTCAAAGGCTTCTTGCTTGGTAGGCATGGATTTTACCACTACCTACCAATGTACTGGCTCATGAGTTGACAACTGAATGCAAGTGCTCTATGTAGCCACATACATTTCTAGGCTAAATCTAATTATAAACGAATATTGTTAAAGAGAATAGCCATCTAGATCTTGGGTTTCACAAAGTTTCTTCATCATATTGAGGTATATAACCAAGCAGTGGTCATTTTTGCACTGGCAATAAGAGGCTGGGTACGTTTTTCTCTTTCAGTTTTCAAATATTCTTTTGTTCACAAAGACATCAAATATAGGCATGCTGCAAAGTTAGAAAATAACCAAGTGGTATGGAAAGGTAATCCAGTGACATCACACTATCCCCAACCTACTGAAAATAACTATTTAAGGTATGCAAGTGCAAGTATATATCCTTTCAACAGCAGCAAGATCAGAGAAAAGCAATAAATGGATTACATAAGACAACTGAAGTCTTGGGAGGGGAAATAGTTTCCCATGATGTGAAATGTCTTGACCACTGAACCTTAGGAAATCCAATTATCTGATCTTTAAGTACAAAAAAGGAAAAGAGCCAAGTGTCTTGGATTTCTATATGCTCTGAAGAATAATATTATTCCATCATCTGAAAGGTTAAATTGTGACTGAAGTTTATTTAGTTTTGATTTCAGCATGATACACAGATTGGCAGCACTGACTGGTAAAATAATAATTAACATATTTATGAAAGTCAGAAGCAACAAAGTGATTAATCAAACACCAACAGAACAGGTAACATATAATTAAGTAATAACAGAAGAGGTATACAAGACATAGTCTGGGGATTAACAGCCCTGGGGTAGCTGAATGCTGTTAATCCCATTTGAGCCATATTTAAACACACAGGTTTTTTATTAGTGCTTTAATAAAGTAAAATTAAAGCAAATATTTAAATATGATACTGATTCTTTTTCTAAATGGAATGATAAAGAATGTTCTATAATATAGTCTGTGTTTGATTCACTTTTTAGCATGAAATTATTTTCTAACTTTATTAGTAAGACATTCTACAAAGGCAAGATGCTAACAAAGGATCTGAAATGGGGCATAGTGGGAAGTAACATGCTTCTTTACCAACTTGGTAAGGTAATAAAAAAACTCAGCAGGTAACTAAAAACAAACAAATCACCACATAAACAAAAAACAAAAATAACAATTTAGAATTTTTATTACACAAACTGAAGTCATGCAATGACTCCAGAAGAGAAAAACTGTAGCTTGCCACCTGAATGGAAACACAACACAGTGATTTGTAACTGGTAGGGCCACACAAGCTCACAGTCATGTTATAAATCTGATGGATATTAGAAAAGAGAGATCTAACACTAAGAAAACAATAAAAATGCCCAGCACTGGTGACTGTTTCCTGAATAAACAGCATGCAGGCTAACCCATCTTTGCTAGACCAATGGTTACACTGGCTGATTCAACTTGGCTGACTCTCATCTATTTTGGCATTAAGCACCAGCTCTTTCCAGTGGGCTGTAACTCCTTTTCAGCTTCTTTGTATTTAAAGTGCTCTAAACGGCTTTAAAGAATCCTAAAAAGAAATGAGCTTCTGTGTTAAAGTCTTAGGTATTTTCAAGAAAGTGGTTTTGTTAACATACAGTCTGTTGGAAACACCTGTGAATATTGAGTTTAATTGGGCTGCAGCTGGTGCTGATTGTATGTGGACTAACTGGCAGACTGATTGGCTGGCTCTACATTGTGTTTCATTTTCCTATTCCCTTCCTTTTTAGCTTGTCCCTCCATCTCACCCCTCCTCCCAAGCAGATGTTGTAAGGGATTGTATGTGAAAGGGATTTGAAACATAAAACAGAATGGTATCCTGTGGTTTGTGAATAGTGCAAATTGCAGTGCTTCTTGGATGAAGACTACCTGGAAGGTTGTGTTCATGTGGTGTGTGCCTGCCAGACACCCTAAAAGAAAGATTATGTATGGGACTGGAGAGCCAACTTTCCCACTCAGTGTTCAAGAAAGTGAAAAGACATATAAACAGCATTTTAAAAAGGCATGAATAACTCAAGTGCCTAAGTCTGAGGGCCATGATGTCTGTTTTTATTTAGGCAAACTCCTATCAAAATCAGACTGCCTGATTCTCTTCTCTTTTATGTTTACATAGGCCAGAAGTAATTCCACTGAAGTCAACAGCGGTACTCCAGGTAACAACAGAGTAAATGATAAGAGACTCAGACAGAATAAGGGATTCAGAATGTGGCTCCATGAATAGAAGCCTCTTAAAAATTAGAATCTGGATCAGCAGATTGATTAACAAGCACAAAAGATAAAAGTATGTATATAGAGAGTGGCCTAATACTGACATAGGCAGTCAGCTGAGTGAGAAGCCTGAAATACCTAAGTATCATTAAGTATGAGTTTTGTGATACAAAAATGTGTTACAAAGTTTATCAAGACAACTTAAGATACCAAGACAACTTAATTTTCCTTAAAACCAGGTGGAATCACAGTGTTTCTAAGTAGTTAGAATTGCTAGCTTGAATATGTGTTTAAAAATTGACTGTTGGTATCTTAATTCTAATTATTCCAATTTGTCTGCAAAAATCCCTTAGTGATGATATCCAACGGCTGTTTTCTTTTCTTGAATTATCAGCCTATTGTAATATTTTCCAAAAAACAAAATTCCAAAAACTATGGAATAACTGACAATCATGAGAACTGTTTCTACTGATATGAAAACAGAAATGTCATCTAGAAAACACACCAAATCCTTTTTCTTATGGAAGCTTTAGTCTTTTCATGATGTTGAATTCAGTGATGTGTTTCATTTTAAGAGGTTACACTTTGGTAATTGTCGCAAGAAAAGAATGAATTACAAATGCAATGAGTAAATAAAATATACCAGATTTACTTGAATCCAAGACGAGGTGCCCCTGCCCAACCAACCCAGTCAGCTTGGGGAAGAAAGCCTTACATTTGCATACAAGGAAACCACATTAAATATACTATCTTTGAACTGCTACTAAAAAGAGCATGTGCTCAGTAATGGAAAACAAATATGATTAGATACAGCAGGCACTGAGCACACTATAAAACCCTGGACAAACTTATTGATGGGAACCTACCACAAAGAAAAGTTAATGCAATCTATCTGAATAAGACATATAGTACTGCCCATTAAACACAATCCCATTAAGACCCGACTCTTTTTCAAGTCATGGTGAGCCACTATATTGCATACATTTCGACTTCCTCTTCACTTCTACATTATTTGTCATTTCGAATGATTTCAGTTTCTTCCCCAGTCTTAAATGTCTGGCAAATATCACCAAATAGGGCCGCCAAACAGTTCACTCAAAATCTCTCTGTCAGCTTCTCTCTCAGCCTGTAGTATATGATTAATGTGGCTCAGCCCCCCTCCTCCACAAGGTTAAGCTGGACCAGGATGCCCCAATGCCTCATCTGCATATGAATTTTTGGAGGATCCCAGGACTCATGACAAGAACACCTGATTCCAGTCACAAGTGGAGGACTAATTAGCACATGGATCCTTTGTTGGGGATATCCGGAGTAAATCTCACACATACTGAGCAGGGCTGAGCTTTGGGGTCATCATGGTTTGAAATGCTGTTGACTCTGGTGGGGTCCAACCCAATGAACTATATAGTAAATAATGAGTCTTTTGGCTTTGAACTAATATCACAGCGTAGTTTGTACTATATATAATTAGGTGCCACTTAAAAGTACACTTATGGATAGCGTGACCATATATCCTGGGCAAACTAGGACATTCATAGTCCAGTCCTGGCCAGTTGGTAAAAAGTCCCAGAGCAGTCTGGCAGTGATATGGAGCATCATGGTCAAGGTCAGCTTTTCAAATATGCTCCTCACTTCTATGTACCCAAGGAGACCACAGTCTGACAGTAAGGTGGGGGAGGGGCTGTGGGTGAGAGAAATTATTGGGGCAGAGGGCTAAGGGGCTATTTGGCACCCCAGATTTATTTTCCTTGTTGTAGCAGTGGGAAGGGAACAGATTCAAGGTAAAACTCCAATAATTAGATTCTATACCTGGAAAATTATAACAAATTTATAAATTTTCCATAGATAGAATCTAATTATTGCAGGCTTATCTTATAAACAGGGTCATCTTATATTCAAGTAAATATGGTACTCACTTTGCATTATATTGTACTTTCTATACAGAACCTTTGTATTGATTCATCAGACTCTTACACTGTTTCCATTGCTTTAACCTCTGAGTCAGTGAATGCCTGCATGCTAAACAAAAGTAAATATATATTTAGTGAACCTGTAATACCTATTTTTTAGTACTTTAACTCACAAGAGTGATGGAGGATTAATAGATAAAGGATTGTGTATTACTGAGAAACTGTATTAAAGAGGACCACTCTTGCAGTTCAGACAGAAAGTTCTCCCTGGGTTTTAAATTATTTTATACTTTTAGAATGTCATTAATTCAAGTGAAAATGCATACCCAATGCATATAGGACCCTAAATTCACCACTGTGATCTTGAGATGTGCAATCTTTCTGTTCATGTATACACATCATTCTATAATAATATTTTAATAAAATATTATCTATATAAAATGGGATAAATCTTTCTATTTTGCTGGTAAAAACAAGGTTCAATAAAAGCCATGGCACAGAATACTCATTTTTTAAAAACAGGCTTGTAAGGAACAGTAAACCTTACAATTCATTATTTAGGAGGACTTCCTGATATCGTAAGAGGACAGCTCACAATGCAATTTATGTATATTCTCTATGATCCAGAAGATTGTCCAACCAATTCCTGTTAGCCAGACACAGGTTCTGACAGAGTTTGTTATAAAAGCGAACTGAAGAAACTTAATAACATAAGTACATGAGAAATGTCATACTGGTTCAAGGCCAATGGTCCATCGAGCCTATTATCCTGTCTCCAATAGTGGCAGAAGTGCATGGAATAGGGGGTTTTAGCATGGAAATGGATAGATGTAAAGTGACCTATTCCCTCTTCATTACCCTCCCTGGCATTCACAGGTTTTGATTTAGAGATGCCAGAGGAAACATCTCCAACTGTTCTGTTCAATAGTTATTAATATACCTATCATCCATGAATCTATGTAGTCCCTTTTTGAACCTGGTTCTATCTGCCTCCACCACCTCTTGTGGCAATAAATTCCACAAGTTAACTACATATTGCATAAAAAGTACTTCCTCTTGTTAGTTTTAAATCCATCCTCTAGTAATTTCAGAAAATGCCCCTTGTTCTAGTCTTCTGGGACTTGGTAAACAACAGTTTTGTTCACTTGGTCCACACCCTTCATGATTTTATAGACCTCACTCTCATAACCCCCCATTAGCCTTCTCCTTCCCAAGCTAGGGTCCTAGCCTTTTTACTCTCTTCTGGTATGGCAACAGCTCCATACCCCTGATCATTCTGGTTGCTCTTCTCTGTACCTTTTCCAATTCTAACTAAATTATTTTGGAGATATGGAGACCAGAACTGCATGCAGTATTCTAGATATGGGAGCACCACAGATTTGTAAAATGGCATGATGATATTCTCCATTTTGTTTTCAATTCCCTTTTTAATGATGCCCAACATCTTATTGGCTTTTTTTGGTTTTTGCTGCACATTGAGCTGGTGCTTTTAAAGAACTATCCACAATGACTTCAAAGTCTCTTTCCTGAGTTGTAACAGATAGTTCAGAATCCAGCACTGTGCATATATATATAGTGGAGATTTTTCTTTCTGTGCGTTACCTTACACTTGTTTACAGTGAAGTTCATCTGCCATTTTTTTTGCCCTTGCATAATTGAACTAATATCCCTACAGACATTTTACACAAAATTGGCACAGAATAGAAAAAACTTTAATTATGGCTGTTGGGCCTGAAAGAGCAGATAAAATAAAATCCCAGAACAGAAAACAAGGTGCCCTGCTTGAGGAAGATATCCCAAAGCATAAATGTCAAAACCATTACAACTAGCTTGTTTGTTTGTCTATATAAAACAGTGGTTTTCAAACTTCTTAAAGTCATGGAATCCTTTCATACAGTTTCTTCTGCCACAGAATCCCTACTGTTAGCTCTGTGGGCCGTGTGAGCTGGTGTGGAGACAGGCGAGCCAGCATGGCAATGGTGGCACACCATTTGTCAGCCTGCTCTGCCATTACCCCCAATCTCTTTGCAGAACCCCTGGTGACCTATCACAGAACCCCAGGGCACCATAGAACACAGTTTGAAAAAAAACTCATCTAGATGGTATGTGTCGCGGAAAAATCTTAAATGTATGCCGACAACAAAGAAGTGCCAGAACTGACATAGGCATTTGACTCTGTGAGTGGAAAGTTCTGAAGCTCACCCAGTGCGTGCCCCCCGGGTGACCTGTTGGCCTGTCAGTCATTGCTGACCTACTTTCCCCACAGGCCCATGCTCAGACTGTGTCAGCTTCTGACTTAGCGCATGCTCAGTCAGAACCTGACATGAGGTAATCGGACTAGAAATTTCTCTGTGGAGAGCGTTTTGATTGGCCACTAAATTTTTATAAAAGACTAGTGAGCCCCTCCCTCGGGGGAGACCAGACACAACATGTTGCAGAGACTGCTCTCATCAGAGACTGTCTCACGCTGTGGGGGAAACCCGCTCGAGCTGAAAGCAGAGGCTGTTGTTACAGGGACTGCTTCTCAGCTAGGCCTTCTGGCCTACTGGTCTCCTCCCTTGTTTAGCGTTTCCCATCGATCTCGTTACGTTTATTACTGTACTGATCTTCTGGTTTCTGAACATTGGCACCGATCAACGACCACCGATCCAGTTCATCCCTACAACTTCAACTTCGGCTTCTTGTTTATCGACTCACCTGGCTTTTGACCTCGGACTTTTTCACGACCATTCGATTGTCTTTGGACTGGCATCACAACTTCGTTCCTCACCTCAACGTGTTACAGTTCGTTCTGTTGTTCGTTTACCTTTATATGAGCCGTTGACCAGCCCTGGGACTAAGGAGTGGGCAGCCGCACCTAGCTCCGGCTAGAAAGCAAGGGCCCACTCTGGAACCCTGTGGGCCAACAGACCCCTTCATTGTTTGTATTCATTTACATTACTGAAACTGAAGAAAGCATCTCGGCCTACGCTTCCAAAGCGTAAGTAAATAAACCCATCTGATTTTGAAATCACTACGCTTCCGTGCCTCTCAGACTCCGCTGCCGCTAATCCCACCTGTTCGTGTTCCAGTTGCCACCTTGGCCCACTGTGACCTTGGGGCCCGATTCCTTTGGTTTTACCCCAACAGTATGTGTGTTTGAGATAGGATCTTAGCACGCTTCAAAGGATCTTTCAAACTAATCACACCTTCTAGACATACAGTCTAACAAGGATAATGCCACCTGCAGTTCCATGCCTGTGGCAGTCTCATTTCACTCTGAAGTCATGGCAGTGATGTGGCAGGTCCAGACTGCACAATACAGGGCTCCAAACAGGCTGGCTTGTGTACTGGACACTGGATAACCATGGAAGCTGGGTAAATTAGCCCATGTGGAGCTAGACTCATACCTGTATACATCATGGTGCAGAGAAGACACAAAAGCTGGAAGGCTGCAACTGTCACAGTGCCACTCTTAACTGGGGAAACTATGCTTCAGATGGACCACTTTAATATTACATCTTTTGAAGGATTCTAGCACATTTAAATAGACAAAGGAAATTTTGAATGTGGTTGGAAGCTTTACTTTTTCAGTCTTTAAAAAAATACTAGACAGGGTATCTTTCCAAGCAATATATTAAACATGTAAATTCCAATGTAACATTTGTAACTACAAGCCCAAAATGCAGCTTATTTTCCAAAACTAAGTTGATATGGATCCCATCACTCTGGCAGAGACATGTCATAGCTGCGCCTTTCACAAAAGAATTCTGTAACAAAACGAGTTTTTACATGCTGGGACAAAATATTTTTAAACAGCTTTCTCTGCCAACTTCTAGTTTCAGCTATATTTGTGAAACTTAAGAAAAAAAATCATACATGTTTCCATATATGATTAAGCTACATTTCTAGTTACCTTGAAAATGATTTAATTTTTGCAAGGAGAAAGTGTAGCTTGTTTTCTTAGGGAAAAAAAAAAAAGAGAGAAAGACTATGAACATATATGGACATAAAAATGCACATTTTAATTAAATGCAATTAACATCCTAGAGTGTTCTCACTTACAGCACAGTGTTACTCCTGAGGATCTGTGCAGGGAGCCAACATTAGTTTGCTGAATGCCCCCAGCAAGATGAATTGAATTATTCAATTTATTTTTTTCCAAGATTTGGGTTGTGTACAGAAGTTTAGGCAACCTGAAGGGGAGGCACTTTAACTATGGCGCTTTACACAAAGTGCCATGATTTAGAGTCCCCATTGAACCTAACATGCATTTCCATGTTGGGTGAGGGGGGGGCTCAGAGCCTGCCTGAGGTGGGGGCACCCCAGCAGCCTCCCAAGAGGCTGCTGAACTCCCCCTCTCCCCAACCTGCCCTGCCGCCAGCTGGCACCTGTCATAGGCAGCTGGGGGAGAGGGGAGGGAGCTCCCTGCTCCATGGCCCACCCCAACCATCCCTTCTGGGGTTTTAGGGCAGAAGCCAGGCCTGCATGGTGGGGTGGGGGTGCTCCCTTCCCCCTGCCATTGTCAATAGCCTTATACAGAAGAAGAAACAGAGTCCACCTGCCATACAAGCTCCCACCAAGGCCCATGAGAGCACCCTGAGAGCACCAGCCCAGCCCTACAAAGTCACATGGGATGTGGGTGGAAACACCCCAAAATAACTCTTTCAAGGAACCTATACACAGGTTCCCTAAGGCACTCTGTACTAGAGCACCCCTGTCTAATACTACATCAGACAATGGTTAAATTTTTGCATGATCAGCCATTTAAAAGTGTGCTGCAGTCATGAACATTTGTTGTGTTACGGCTACAGAGCACTTTCAGTGGCCTCATTGCATGTAAAATGTAACTTACGTACACACCCTTGGAGAACATGTCATTAGCTGTAGGCAATGCTATCACAGCGCTCTATCTAGAAAAAAACCAGTCTTTGCAGCTGCTGCCTTATGAAAGGCATTACAGTGTAGGCACCAAGCAGCTGCTTAAGGCTGTTGTCTTCTCAGTAGCATGTCTTCCTTTACATGATATCAGGTGATATAGTGAGAAGATACCATATCTAGCATGGGAAGACAGGATATTCTGCAGCTTCCGGATATCTATTCAGTTGGGCCTCAATTCTCTCTGTTTGATAACTCTTTTTTAGGAGAAGAAACAAAAGTCTTTTTGGCTCCTGTCAAAATAAAGTCTGTGTTTCCCTGTTTTGATGAAAAGCACTCCGTCCCCAAATTCTTCATGAGAGGAAAAGAAACCCTCCTTTACTGAGTAGGACACATCTTTGTTTTCATAGATTTCATAGACATTCGGGCTGGAAGGGACCTCAGAAGATAACTGAGTCCAGCCCCCTGCCCCAGGGGCAGGAAGTCACCTAGGGTCAAAGGATCCCATAAACGTCCAAATGTCTCTTAAAGGAGTCCAGAGTAGGTGCTTGCACCACCTCTGGAGGCAGTCTGTTCCAGGTCTTGGGGGCTCGGGCAGTAAAGAAGTTCTTCCTTATGTCCAACCTTAAACAGTCTTGGAGGAGTTTGTGACCGTTTGATCTTGTCATCCCTTGGGGCGCTCTGGTGAACAGACGTTTCCCCCAGATCCTGATGCACACCCCTTATGTACTTATAGGCAGCCACCAGGTCCCCCTTGAGCCTGCGCTTTTCCAGGCTGAAGAGTCCCATGGCTCTCAGCCTCTCATCATAAAGTCTGTTTTCCTGTCCTCTGATCATGCGTGTGGCTCTCCTCTGGACTCTCTCAAGCTTCTCCACATCCTTTTTAAATTGTGGAGCCCAAGGCCATGAATCAATGTTCTTCATGCCTCTGAGTCACACAGACCATTATAATGCTTCTAATGGTCTGAATTTCTGTGTGTGGTTCCAGCCAGTAAAAAGAAGGCAGGAAAGTCTGTAGATAACCAAACTCTCTTCTTCTATTTGAACACCTAGATAGCTTCCAGAAGGCAGAGGTTTTTATTCAGTTTTGATCTACTGAGGTGAGCTATTTTTTGGAATAGGGACCATGGCTATTCAAAAAGCCATAAGACAAATAACACAAGCAAACTTATACAGAGAATTTTAAATAAAGGGAAAAACACAACAGGGACATCACCCAGTAAACTCATTTGCTAGGTACCAAGGTTTGCAAAGGCCACATCGCCATCACATTGTATTAGAAACCCACCAACCACCACAGCTACTTTCATGCCACCAGCTTCCATCCTAAGCACCCTACTAAATCCATTGCTTACAGCCAAGCTCTAAATCACAACTGTATCTGCTCTGATCCCACCAACTGAGATGTACAGGGATTTCTACTGTTACAATACCCCCAGAAGGTATTTGGGACTTGGCTGATGTGATCACAGAACACAGGCCATTATCTTTGAAAACTTGTGATGACTGGGGGAGGTCCCAGACAACTGGAAAAGGGCAAATATATTGCCCTTGTTTAGGAAAGGGAAAAAGGAGGATCCAGGGAACTACAGACCAGTCAGCCTCACCTCAGTCCCTGGAAAAATCATGGAGCAGGTCCTCAAAGAATTCATTTTGAAGCACCTGGAGGAAAAGAAAGTGATCTGGAACAGTCAGCATGGATTCACCAAGGGCCCATGCCTGACCAACTTGATTGCCTTCTATGATGACATAACTGGCTTTGTCGATGTGGGGAAACCAACGGACATAATACACCTCGACTTTAGCAAGGCTTTTGACACCATCTCCCACAGCATTCTTGCGGGCAACCTGAGGAAGTATAAGTTGGATAAATGGACTGTAAGGTGGATAGAAAGCTGGTTGGATTCAAGTGCACTTCTACCAATGTCATATACACAATCACCTGCTTACAGTGCCCCACTGCTGCCTACAATGGACAGACAGGACAATTTATCCATGAAAGAATGGATGAATACCTATCTGATATCAGTTTCAGAAAGACAAAAAGGTCTGTGGCAGAATATTTTAAACTCCCTGGACATTGCTTCTTTAACATCAGGGTGGCTGTTCTAAGGCAGCAAACTTTCATGAACTGATTTAAACAGGAAATTGCAGAACAAGGCATTATCTGCAGATTGGATTATATTAAGTGGGTGGGTGTATCGATGCATGAAATTAATGTGACGCAATGAACTCTGGAGCAGTTGGAGCCAGAATCATCAGCTCCAGTGCACAGTGTCTACACGTATGCCTGGGACAGCAGCAGTTTAAGGTGAGGCAAAGCAGCCCTGGGCTGGCAGCAGGCTCAGGGGGTCAGCCTCAGGCTCCAGGTGGTGGTGTTGGCCAGTAGAGAGGCTGGCTGGCACACAAGAGTGCTAAATGAGGACCTGTGCAGCGGCAGCCCCCACCCCTTAGCACAATTGTGCCCCAGCCAGCCCCTGTCATCATCTATACATGCATTTCAGTGAATTACGTAACTACACTGTAAGATCGTACTGTCCCCGACAGTACTGTTTTACAGTAGTTAATTAATTAATTTTCTGTGCCCTAATACTGGCACACTTGAAGACAGTGACACTTTATTGTGGCGCTAATTAGTCAACTCTGCAGTAAATTGCATGTGTAGATGTACCCAGGATGGTCTACAGGGACTACAGATTTTTATCCCATTAATTGGATTAGCTTTTGTGACCTTTTTGTCCCCATGTGTTTATTAACTGTTTACATCTTCACTGCCCCCTCCTCCCATCTTCTCTGTTCAAATCACTCTATTTGATACACTACTCTGTGAAACACTACTCACTGCATCTGATGAAGTGAGCTCAGGCTCATGAAAACTCATGCTATACTTCACTGATTTAATTAGTCTGTAAGGTGCAAATCTTTACTTCCATCTTCTTAACTATTTTTACAGATACACATGCATGTTAAAGGGGTGTGGCTTAGCTTGAAAAAACAATAGGAAATGAGTCATAAGCCAATAAGAACATGGACATTCTAAAAGGTAATTTGAATTGTTAATGAAGATGATGGAATTTAAGTCATAAAACAGGGAAACGCAGAACACACTCAGACAGTAAAGAATAGAGTAGGCAACTGTTCTTAGATTACTAAACAACTTTTAATTTTAGGGATATCTGGTTAAGGTATTACTTTGGACTATTTCTATACACAGCTTGAGGAGGTTATAAGAGTTTCTCAGGACTCTACATATCAACTGGAAAAGTCAGGGATTCACTGTTATGGCCAAGCCCAAGATCAGGCCCATGCTAAAAATTTCTGCTGTTATACCAATGCCAGTTAGGTTTTTTTTACGTACTTTAAATGCTAACAGCACTTGAACTTGCAAAATGATAGACTGTTACAAGATATTTAATATGCATATTTCTCTCTTTGGTAGTTGTGAACTACTAATGTCCTCAGTTTTTCCCTGTGGACATTTTCATACATGGTATTATGTGTGGCATACCATATACAGCCTTTCCCCAACAATCAGCCATCCAAAACTAGAGTGTGTCTTAATCAGGGAATCTGATTTTCTTTACCACGAACCAGGGAGAAGTAGAAGCATGAAGACACGATGCTGCAAAAAAACCTGTCAGCTTCTTTCTACATGACAGCAAGCAGGAGGGGTGCAGTCCTGTGTTAACTCTTTCACAGCTGCTCTCAAAATAGCAGCAGTTTTTGGCATTTCTGCCAAAAGAAAAAAAAATCCAGAATTATCATTGCTCCTCCAGCAGCCACATAACCTCATAGGGTGCTTAGTGTATCTGGCCCTTATATTGCTCTTTTTTTTACTCTTACCATGCACCAGTACAGGCTGGGAACTGACTGGCTAAGCAGCAGCTCTGCAGAAAACGATGTTACAGTGGACAATAAGTTGAATATGAGCCAACAGCGTGGTCTTCTTGTAAAGAAGGCTAACAGCATAAAGGACTGCATAAGTAGGAGTGTTGCCAACAGATCAAGGAAAGCAATTATCCCTCTCTATTCTGCACTGGTGAGGCCACATCTGCAGTACTGTGTCCAGTTTTGGCACTCCACTACAACAAGATTGTGGACAAACTGGAGAGAGTCCAGTGGAGAGCAATGAAAATGGTTTGGCAGCTGGGTCACATGACTTCTGAAGAGAGGGAGGGAACTGGGCTTATTTAGTCTGCGGAAGAGGAGATGAGGGCGGATTTGATAACAGTCTTCAACTACCTGAAAGGTGGGGGGGAGGTTCAAAAGAGGATGAAGCTAGGCTATTCTTAGTGGTGGCAGATGACAGAACAAGGAACAATGGTTTCAAGCTGCAGCAAGGGAAGTTTAGGTTAGATATTAGGAATTTTTTTCTCACTAGGAGAGTACTAAAGCATTAAAACAGGTTACACTCAGAGTGATTGTGGAATTTCCATGCTTGAAAGTTTTTAAGACCCAGCTAGACAAAGCAGATATAGTTGGGGATGGTCCTGCTTTGAGCAGCGGGTTGGACTAGATGATCTCCTAAGGTCCCTTCCAACCCTAATTTTCTATGATTCTATGATTTTGGACTGCCCCATGAAAAAATCAGCTCCAGGCCACAAAGCCACCAAAATCTCTTTTTTCTATATTCTGCTTTCAAAAACACAAGGCATATTTTTTATTTGCGGACATACATGCATGAAAAATACAGTATTATTTATTTCCCTTTCTTTCTTATTGCCTAAAGAAGTCATGCCTGGGTAGGATCATATATTATCACAGGGACTGGCTCCAGCTGGGAAGAAACAAGCACTCAAAGAGATTACAGCAGCCCTAAGATGACGGAGAAAGGCAGGGAGAGACAGCAGGCAAGCAAGCCATGAGGAAGGTGATTTGCTGTGGAACTATATTGAGTAAGGACCAATAACAAGATTAAAGAGCAAAAAGTGAGACGACACAATATCAAAGGAAACAGGAATGATGGGGGAGAGGAGAAAAGAGAAGAATGAAGAGATGTGAGACTCCAAAGAATGTCACAACTGGAAGTCATGCAAACCCTAGAGCAGTGGTTCTCAACTTTTTTTGTACCGGGACCCATTTGCAAAGATCTATGGCCTGTCCCAACCAACACCCCCGTGGCCCTGCCAATGTCCAACCCCCAGTCCCCTGTGCTATGCTGGTGTCCTTTACTCCCAACCTGCAGCCTCCTGCCTGCCCCCACCAACCCTGCTGGAGGAGCCCCCCGCTGGTCCTGTCCCACTCAGGCTAGAGCGCAGGAGCTGCACCAGCTCTGGCTCATGCAGGTGGCAACAGAGCAAGTTTAGCCCCAGCATGGGCTGGAGGGAGGAGGAGGAGGGGGAGGAGAGGCCTGTGGCACCCCCCTGCCGTGGGCTGGATCTGCTGCTCACAGCCCCTCCCACCCCCACAAGCAGCATCTCCTTTCCGCCCTGCCCCTGCAAGCACAGGCACCGGCCCCGGTGCTGCCAGCCCAGCCACGCAGCTCTCCCCTGCCCCTTGCCCTGATGGAAGCGGCACGTGCCTTCCTGTTGCCTGTCTACCCTGCTGCAGCTTGGGACCCTTTGACATATTTCTGTGAGCCACTTTTGGGTCCCAACCCACAGGCTGAGAAACACTGCCATATAGGTTGGCCACCCTGCTTTAGCACACAAATCTTCAGTGCTCTAATGTGAGTGAAGGCCCTGAAGAAGACTGTGTAGCAAGGTGCAGACTGCTGTGTAGGTATTCTTGGCCTGTTGCTCTCCAGTCAGGCATTGAAGGCAGATTAGTTATACTGCTTTGAGTCAATACACCACTCTAAGGGCATGTGTAAATGTGTGTGTGTGTAGGATTCAGGTGCAAATGAATATAATCCTTATTACAACTTCCTAACTAATTAATGAATGAAAGAGAGAAAAGGACTTTTCTACAAACAATGCATTGGGAGTCTATAGCAGATGGTGTGCATGCACTGAATTTTAGAGTAAGTGCTAGGTTTCCTTTGTTTTTAAATCATTCGGTGGTAGAAGAATAAGGGAATGTCCCAACCCCGCTCCCTCACACCCAATATCAAATTGCAGTAAATGCTACGATTCCCAAAGACTTTGTAGTGCTTATGTTAAATTTGTGTCATATAAGGTTTGACAATGCCTTGAAAGGACAAACTGCCAATGTGAAGGTGGGATTTCATAGTTTTTGTTGGTCTGACAGACCCAGTAGTGCTCAATAAACCAAAGCTTTTAAAGACAGACATACAAATTTATAGAAACTGACTGTGGACATAGAAGATCTAACTACTTGCATCTCACTGCACAGGTTTCATGCTAATTTAGAAAATCTGATCCATAATGTAATGTACATTATTTTCTATTCAGCAGGTGTATGTGAGTTGTATACTTACAATGAAACTATCAACGTTTTAGTAGGAAATATATATGCATGTACAAAGGAACTCTCTAAGACCCCAAACCATTTGGGATACTGCAACTGCCTTACTGCAAATCACAATCTAGGGCTTTCACTCTAATTCAGGGGTAGGCAAAATCCAGCCCATGGACTGGACTGGGCCCATAGTAGACTCCATTTCCTAGAAGCCCTTTCTTGTGTCGCTCCAGCCAGTTTCCATAGAGACCCCAGAAGTAGCCGGGCCATGACAGTGTGGAGCTGTGATGGCCCTGTGCTCCCTGAGTCTCCATGGAAGAGTGGTGCTGGCAAGATACACAGAGCTGCTCCAAGGCTGACGCCGGTGCCTGGATCTTGCAGTGGTGACAGCATGGGCTGGACCCGGGGCAGAGACGTGATCTGCTGTCCATATGCCCTGGGCAGGGGCATGCAGGCAGTGGATTACAGCTCTGCCCTGGCTCTGGCCCTGGCGCACACTGTGACCACTGCAAAATCCTGGCCCCGTTGCAGCTCCCCACCCAGCCATGCATCATGCCAGCGCCGCTCAGGCCAGTCTCCATGGAGACCAGCCAGAATGATGCAGACAGGGGCTGCTAGGAAATGGAGTCCAGCCACTGGCTGGATCCACCATTTTGCTCACCCCTGCTCCAATTCATTAAATTATGTCCACATTTAATACTAAACTTGTATGGACACATGTAAGCCATTGGTCCCTCCTCAACTGGATATTATGGTCAGGTCCAGATCATCTGAAATCCCCTAGAAGAAGCACTGCATTTTCTCATACACAACACATACCTTTTCCTCCAAAATCAGCTGCACAAAATTTGGACAACTTGTATCAAGTGGGGAAGCTGATTTTCTCCCTGGGGACAGAAGCACTCTGCTTTGATTCCTGCTCCATAGTGCAAAAGCTGTTGCACCTGAAGGAGGTGCTAATGATCATCTCTCTTTTTTTAATGGTCTTAATGTTCCCCTAATCAAGCTAACCTTTTTTAGGGCAATTTAGCTGTCTGATTCTGGTCTCTCTCCAACTGTTTTACAGACTAGGAGACTCTTCAGCTGTCTTAAAAAAAAAGATCTGTTCATGGAGACTAGTCTTTAGCAGTAGCTAAGTTTAAGCTTTAGTTAACAAGGAAAGGGCGTGTGAGTCAGCTGATTAGATTCTGTCCCTGCTTTATGCAGCTATAACTCTGGAAAAAACATTTTTTTTCTTTATTGTGCCTTGCAAAAACAAAGTCGGTATTATATTCGGGGTGCATCTTATGTGAGAAAATACAGTATTTCAATACAAATACTTTTTGGGGAGAAGACCTCTCACCCCTATATGGACAAATTATTCAAACTTCACTGCCAAATATTATATAATGTTCTTTCCAGAGTTAATTTTTAATTTCCTGACTACACTGCATGAGAAATTTTCAAATAGTCTTGGCACTCACTTCATGGCATATGTGGACCTAATTGTAGAAGTGACTGCAGTGTCAGTCCAAAAGAAAAGCTCCATGCTAACTGAACAATTTCTGCAAAATTAGTTAGCTGGTTGAATTAAGTTCCAAAAAGCACCCCTAGCCAAAGAAACAAACTTAACAAATTTAACATAAAGGGTGAAAAACTCTTTCCTCTTAGTCTGCACTGCAGTAAGGGGTGACAGGTGTCTTAAACGTGTCACTCAAAAATTTGATAATTTTCCGTTTTCATTTTTCATGCCACCATTCATAACTCACAGATGTTGTAGATGGCTATGAGTCCTGGCATCCTCTCCATTAGAAGAATTTCCCCTTGTATTCAATTTTCTTTGCTTTACCTTAAGTTACCCTAATCATGCTGACATCTACTACTGATGATTATATTAGCCCTAAAAGATCCTTAAACAAATGAAAAGTACTGACTTCCATTCCTAAAAGTCCTGCTTCCAATTTTCTAAAGGAAATTAAATAATGTATAAATCAAAAGCTGGGCTCAGCCCCAGGCAGCTGAACATCGCTTTGTCCTTTCAAAGTGAAGAGGAAGTATCTGCTCCAGAAGCGACAAGCCAAGAGAAATAAAGTTTAACCTCAGCTCCATGTGAAAGTGATTTGGGATAATTGAGGGAATCTGCAAATAGGTTAAAACTTGGACCACATACTAACAAGAGAATTTTATATAGGAGTCAAAAACATATCAAGAACTGACCTTCACCTTGGGAAGTGACATAGTCCTAGTAGTTTGTTATACTGGGTTAGGGTAAAAAGGGCAGGAAGAAGAGTTGGAGATAACAGGAAGTGAAAGACCTATTTATAGATGGCAAATGTCAGGTCAGTGTAATCTTACCATTTTTAGTTTGTAAGACTTATTAATGAGTTCTGTCAGGAAGATGAGACAACTGTGTGGCCAATGCTCCAGGACTTCTTGTTTCATTTATTTATTTTAAGACTGTGCATAACACTATGCTCTAGCTCAGTGGTGTTCAGTTATGAGAATGTTAGGAAATGCCTTAAAACACAATTAACTTATTTTAAGAGAGCTCATACACATATGCAATGGTTTATTTATTTTTAATACTCAGAATAGGTAGGTTGGCTGCTAATGCTGTCTAAATCTCAGCCTAGAGGCTTGAGAATATTTACCAACAGACACTAAATACTGTCTTTCTCCACAAATATTACAATAATTTAGCAACAGTTGTTTGGGGTGCAAACACAACAGTTACATTTAAACAGGCAATTCAGTCAGTTGTTAGGATGCAGATCTTCCCTTTCTTATTCTGATTATTTCCCTCCACAATATTTCTGTGCTAATTAAACATTTGCTAAGGGAATGTTTAAGAGAACAAATTAAACAAAGACCATAGCATGACCACAAAAGACTTTATACAAATATTACTAGTAAAATCATCTACAGTCTTCCTGGTTTCTCATCATCACTTCATCCCTGCATGTCACCAAATGTCATTAACAAGAAGAACTAAACATAAAAAAATCAAGTGCAGTAGTAAGAGGATTTCAAAGAATACGGTTGTTAGCCATTATTTAATGTAAATGGTAACAGCCAGTGTATGTTGTTCCAAAATGCAAACAAGAAGTAGTATCCTTATTCAGAAAAGCTATAAAGCACACTTTAACAGTTTACTGAAGTCACTAAGACTGCTGATAGATATGGAAAAACAAAACAAAACATGCTTTACCAGAAGTGGCAGCGCGTTAGTTCGACCCGGCTCTACAACTTCTGTAGATAGTATGCTTCAGCAGGGCTTTTTGGTGCTTTTATCTAAAGTTGATTCAATCAGCTACTAGATAAAAGCACCAGAAAAGTGCCACTGAACCACTGAATCAATACAGATGTTGGGCAACCCAAGTCCAACTAACATGATGTCTCTTCTGGGCATGTCCTAGGCCTTGCGCGGGGGTATGCCAAGTTTAAAGTAAAGAGTACTTTGTTTGTTTTTAACCTCTGTAAGCAGCTTTAAATGTACGATTAAAAGTTAAGCACTTGTGTCAGCAGTTTCCAAAACAGTGATGGACTAAAGTGCATACTCAAGACCTTTCTAAATTGGGACTTATGCCAAAGTTTGCTATACACATGTGTAGCTAATTAAGAACTTTCAGATGATGATATTTACTTGTTCTGCAACATTTCAGACTCAGTAATAAACAATAATCCCATTGTGGAATCTCAGGAAAGTTTTTCTCTGAAATGTTGAATCATTTCCTTCAAATATTTTGTCATTTCTTAAATTGATTCTTAATACAGGCAGTCCTTGCCTTACAACTTTTCAATTCATGACAAAGGGCACTTACAACCTTTATAAATTGATACCATGCTTTGAGGTTCCGACACAGGTTTCAACTTTACAACGCTCGATACAGCTGTCTCCAGCTGGTAAGTCTGTTGTGGTGGAAGAGGGGAGGGAAGGGGCCTGGAGGGGGGCAGATCAATGCCCCTGCAGCAAAGGACGGATTGGGGCAGGGGCTGGAACAGAGGTTGGGGCAACCATTGGGACAACCCAAGCTCCCTCTGCCCAGCCGGGCAGGGGGGTGGGGGGCGAAGGCATAGCTTATCCAGGAGGTATCTCCTGCTGCTCCACACTGCTGGTCCGGGAGCTGCTCATCCGGTGGCTCCCACTGGTGCTCACACTGCTCATTCTGGATGGCATGATGGGAGAATGTGCCCCTGGATCTGCACAGTGCAGGCGGGACTGGAGTTGCACCATGCTGTGCTCCAGACGGGCACAGCGGTGCTGGGAGCAGGGGCTACGCCCTGCCACCACTCACTTATCTGGGGTGGGTTGGGCGTGGGACAGAGTCACTTCACTGCCTCCAGATGAGCAGTACACAGTGGTAGGAACTACCTCCCCTCCCCATGCCCCTTGGATGAGCCAGGGATCCATCCTGCCCTGGCTGGGCAAGTGGCAGAGGCATGGGGGGGAGTGCCCCCGAATCAGGGCAGGGCTGGCAGCGGAGGGGAGTTATGGGGGGTGCAGCCACCTGAAAATTTGCTGTAGCCCACCCATAGACCCTGCCACCTGCCAGGAACACCATGCGGTACAGCCCCAGCCTCACCCACCTGTGCAAATTCAGTGGCACACGATCCCCTGTGTCCTCCTGGATGAGCAGCAGGAGCAGTGGTGGGAGTCACCAGAGGAGCAGCTCTCAAACCAAAGGCACACAGCGGCAGGAGCCACACCCCCTCCCCATGCCCCCTGAATGAGCTGCACCTTTGTCCTGTACCCCCTTCACCCTGCAAGCTCAGTGTCTCAGCCCCTGTCCCAGCTCTGGGCCCAATCTCCTCCTTTGCTGTGGGGGCATTGACCTACCTCCACCTTGGCCTTTCCCTTCTCTCTCCCCTTCTACCACAACAGACTTACCAGCTGGGTGCAGCTGTATCAAGCACCGTAAAGGAATCAATCACCCATTTATAACATTGTTCCTATGGGAAAATTGGTTCCAAATTATGAAGTTTTGACTTAAGATGCAATTTTCAGGAACCAATTGTGTCAGAAGTCTGAGGACTGCCTGTACAGTATAACCTCATGAATCTGGGATGCTGGGGACTCAGCATCTGCTGAAAATGTAAAAATTCTGGATTTTTGAAACCAGAGCGGAGCCAGTCCCAGAGCAGCAGCTGCATGCAGAGTGGCGGTGAGGGGTGGTGGATGGCAGTGGCAGCCGCCATGTGCAAGCTTCCCCCTCCACTGCTCCAGGACTGGCTGCTGTTACTCCCTGATGGGGTGTAGTTTTAAAAAGTACCAGATTTTTTATATCCGGATAGATGAGGTTGTACTGTATAATAAATATGCAAGAAAAGTTCCATGCCACAAAACTTCCATTTCTCATTCAAAAAGGAAGATGGTCCTAGATTTCAAACCATTCTCTAATGAGTTACATAAGGCCTATTACCAGAATTAGAAACTGCTTCAAGGTGGGAATCTGTCACATTCATAATCTGATTAAATAATGCCAAAACATTTGTACGACTATTGAGAGCTAAGAAACTTCATTAAGTTTCATATTTCTTATATCATACTTACACATTGCTTTACAATTTCAGCACTTTCTGAACATTTTGTAATTGACTTTAGAATATTACTTGGTCTGAAGCACACAACAGCAGTCTGTATTTTGGGTTTCCAAACATTTGTAAAATATAATTTATCATTATTTTATAAACCATGTTTTCTCCTCTTCAGAATCACAGAACCACCATTCTTATTTCAGTTGCACTGAAACTGGTGCACTCCCCAGTTGCAAGCTATTTGTACTTTGCGTATACTGGGTCCAGTGCTTGACAGCATAGGCATGGGCCTCCAGATCTTACTACAATACAAATACATATAATAAATGACAATAACACTTGCTGGATTTTGCTTACTAGATGACTCACTGAAACAGATTCAATGGATTAAGAACTGTTACCAGTTTTCGGATGCTGACCTTTCTACTAAGGGGACTGTAATAGCCTGGGAGTCAAAAATCCTCATTTCAGTCCTTGGCTTGACAAAGATGTTTCCTTCCTCTGTATAATGCCCTGCCCTCAAAGTTCCATTCCGTACTCCAACTATTTGTTTCCCTGGGATTAGTACTGACTCTTCAGACTCCAAATCCCACCGAAGGCCCAAATCTTCTGGTTTAGGGTTTAATTCTCCAGAAGTCATATAATACTGTGAGAGCAACCAGGCGCATGCGCATGCACATGAGTGCATGCATGTAAAGCTCAACACAGAATTTCCCTAGGCAAGGCTGCTTTTTACTTAAAAGAGCACAAGGCAGTATTGAGAAGATGACAACAAAACATAATGCTCATCATTCTAGCTTGCACTTCTTTGTAAATTCTGATGTAGCTGTCTACATTCAGACATGCAGGATTTTCCCCAGCCATATCAATCTCCAAGAGGCAGATCTGAGATGGTAAAAATACATGAAGGGAGTACAGTTTGCCTCCTGTCCTTTATAATCTAGTCCTGCTAGCAGGTGATTTCTGGAACAACCACTTCTCAGACCATGCCAGGTAACCCCTAACTTGACAAACCAGTTCTTCTGGATAGAAGCTAAGTTATTATTTGGGATATTTGAATTTTAATATCTGTAATGCAAAGCCCCTTCAAGACATTCAGGTAAAGGCATGATAGGATCTGATGTGCAATCACACAATTGCACCTCCTGCCATGCCATGTGCACATGGCAGGAGATGTGATTGTGAGATCCAGCATCAGATCCAATCATGTCTTATTGCCTGAGCAGAGGGAGCCCTGCTCCTGCAAGCAGTGAGCTCCCCAGCTGGAGTCCCACAGTTAATGGGGCAACACAGCCACAAGTCCTAGGATTCTGCTCCAGCTGCAACCCTGGCAGCTGTGGGACTCATAGACATGGCAGTGTATAGTCCAGCCCTTCAGCTGGGAGCCCGGTCAGCTGATGGGGCTTCCAGCCACAGGGGAACATGTTGCCACATATGTAATTAATGGAATAATAAGAACAAGCTACATAGTTATTACACATTTTGTTATTAAACATTTTTGGTTACCCATAGTGAATCTTTCTTGCAAAATCTCTTGGCCAGACATGGTATGTCATGCAAGAGCTTTGGGCTGACAATTATTCCCAACACGACCATGATCACGTACAAGGGTTGGAAGAACAGGTACCTGGACAGCACTCTGAAAGGTAAATCTCTTGATGCAGTTGACATCTTTTGCTACTTGGATTCTACAATCAGTAGGAATCTTGACCTTCAGATTGAACTAACAGAATTGGAAAAGGAGCTAAGGATTTTGGGAAAACATGCATGGAGTAACAACAAACTATCAACTAAATTGAAGCTGCTAATGTATGAGACTTGTATGCTGTCATCCCTTCTTTATGGTTCAGAAATGTGGACTACATATGCTAGGTATATCAGGAGACTGAACAGCTTCCACATGAGATGCCTGTGTAAGATCCTAAAAATAAAGTGGGAAGACAAAATGCCAAACAGACATGCTGGAACGCTCAGGACTAACACTTAGAAACCACTATCAAGAAAAGGAGGCTGCAATGGCTCGGCCATGTCAGGGGAATGGGAGGAGATCATATCCCCAAGAATATTTTGTACAGTGAGATCCGAAATTAGCAATTCATCATTTCCAGCCATTAGATTTAATATCTGATTCACAATATAGGCAATTCAATCTGATGGCACATTTCAACCCAGGTCAATGTCAGCTTAGAATGCATCATACTTGAAAATTAATTAATCTCTGTATAAATAACTGGTTTTCAGAAGCTCTTTATCTTTTCATATCCTGCTATACCGTCCATCGGCAAACACTAATTACATAAGAAGATTTTGATTAAAAGATTGCGCTTGTAAAAACTTCTGGAAAATGAACAAAATCAGACTGAAATATGTTGAACAAACGTGGAAATTTAATGTTGAACTGCACACTTTTTTCTTTTTCTTGAGTTACTAGTAGCTAGAAATTATCTGTGGTTATCTAGGCCAACATCTCACAAGGTTAAAATATATTCATGAGCTGGAAGACAAAGAAATTTAATCAGAAGAGATCAGCAGTAATATATCTTGCAGATGATTTACGTATGGCAGCCATGTGTGGTTGTTTATAGACTTTGCATCTGGTAATGCGTTTCTGAAATGATGGAAAGTTATAGCAAAAAAGTGCACCATGCCTTACGAATTGACTAATTAAATCTCCATGTAATTTGAAAAAAGTACTTGAAAAATAAATACTAATTGTCATCAGACCATTAAAAATAGGTAATACTTGAATGATATATTATGGGCATGAAAAGCATCGTGACAAGACCACGTGCATAATAACAGTATAGTTTCATACTACAATCATCCCTATAGGAGTGTGACTGACTGCATATGCACACTTCTTTACCTTTATGCCAATATTAACAATATATTATTTTTTTTTCCTTCTCTAAAAATGCAGGATAAATACAAATTTACTTCTGGAGACACTGAAGCTTAAGTATTTTACTTTTGTTCCTTTCCAAATGCATGAGATAACTTAGATATCTGCAAATGGGATCAAAACTTATTTACACACACACACACACACACGTATAAAGTATATACATAAAATATAAATTATGCTGAAATAAAGAAACATTGTTAATAACAGTACTATAAAGAGTAGAGCTTTGCCCATAATTTACACTGGGTGCTTAGGGCTTGTATTTGCAAATTATCTAAAGCAACACTTTTAGTTCTTACATAAGTTTTTACATAAGATAAATAGTAAATTATGAAATTCATTTCCTTAAAATGGGTCATTATGATATCCAGATACACATAAGAGATTAAAACATGGGTCTATATACATATCGTTTGTGTAGTACATAAACAGCAGCAGATTGAGACCAGAAAAACACTAGGGACCAGATCCTCAAGTGTTTGGGTGCTGGCCTCCCCAGTAAAATCAATTAGGATCTGCTTCTTAGTTCCTGTGCCATCACTTCACCTAAAGGGGTATGGCTGGCTGTTACTGGCATGTGTTAAATCATTCTCTTGTTTAATAGTACATAATCTCATGACACATTATGATAGTCTAGAATAGCTACTACATTTCCCACCATACTTCATTCTAGAATAACTTCCCCATACAAAGTTTTTGTAGCTACAATTAGTTCTAGGCCAGCATCTCACAAGGTTAGGAGAGAGCTGGTTTTATCTTATATATCACACTAACATATTTCACAATCCTTTGAAATAAAACCAACTTTTCCTCCATAATAATTAAATCATCCTCATTTCCCTCAGTTAGCTAAAACTTGTTCAAGACAATGAACAATTTAAGGGTATTAGGAAAGCTGCAAAAATTCCACAGCATTGAGAACCTTGCATGAACTCCAACGCATGAATTTCAGTTCCTAACATAAGATATACAACCTCAGAAACAGCTGCTTTTACTGATGGTCAAAACCAAGATATTTAAGGCTGTCAGTGTTCAAAAAATTCACTGTAGTTGCAGGGCTTGGCTCCATAGTTGAAACAAGAAACGGAGCCAGGTAATGCAGAAAACTGCGCAATTTGGGGCAACAACCCCAAACCCACTGAATATATGCTGAAATGACCAAACACAAATACAAGTTCTATTATTCAGCTCAGACTGAGCATTCAAAGAGTTTATAGACGCGTAGCCCATGAGTTTTTGCCCACATTCCTAGCAACCAGGGCATGATTAATCCATCCCCTCTTTTAATTTGCTCATCTGTTCATATCCCATATTCCCCAAAGGCCATCAATAAAGCCCCCATTTCCACAGGGAAAATTAGCAAACAGATTCAGCCCATCTCCTGACATGGACAATAAGCTCCAAACAGACCACGAGCTGCCAGGAGGGATCATTTTGGTAGTTCTTGTCTCACAAGCACTAAACAAATGGATGGGGCCAATGATAACACAGAAAAACAAGGTGTCTAAAGAGAATCCTTAATATCATTAACCTCATACAGAAAACTATTTAGTGAAGGCTGGAAAGACTTGAGTGGTACACCGTGAGATGAAGAACTTCACTTTCAAGATCAACTGAAAGAGGTCATAGGACTTTTCAATAAAAAAACTGTTCAACAAGGATAAGTTTCATTCATAGTTTCTTTATTATTGAAATATTATTGAAATAAAACGAGTGGAGAAATGATTAGTAAATTCAGAATGCTGTAGGAAATAATTCTATAATGACCGAATAAGCCTAGATGACATGATAGCTTTCTCTGGTCTTTAAAACTTAAAATTTCAGATCACAAATTGTTGCCTGATACATCCCCATGTTCATGTTTCTGAAAAGGCATTTACTGCTTTTTTTGCTGACTCTAAATAAGAGGGTTCCTAAGTTTAGGAAATACATAATGTCTGTTCCCTGTTATAGAGAGTGAATTTTACTTTTTTCTGCTTAAAAAAAGAGAAAACACATTATAACTTCATTCACACAACATGTGTGCAGGTCTAATGTTGTAGAAACCTGCTTCTTTTTCTTCCTCAGGTCTATCTCATTGATTGTTTGCTTGCAGAACATATGGGAAATGGGCATGTGAAGAGGTGCATCTGGGTTCTTGTTCAGAATAAATGCTTTTTATGAGTATTCCCATGACCTGCAGCAACAGACTACATTAGTCACCCACAACAGTGTATAATCATACTGTCTTTTAACTGATTTTTCACTGCATCATTTAATTTAAACTGCAAATCAACCCTGCCTTCAAGTACAAAGGATGACAACTTTCTGAGAAGCTGCATGTGAGAAAATTTCTTCAGAAACCTATCAACCTTAAAGCAATATGGATAAAATGACACAGTGGTCTTATGTAAGGATGCACTGTATAGAAGCATTGTATTCATAATATCTGCTCTCATCAGTTGGTTTTGTGACAGAAAACTGAAGAACCATATCTGGAAATGGACTTAAAGTGTTGCCTGTGATTGTAGACATATGAACAGTTAAAGCACTTAAAAAATCATAGAGCTGTATTGCCGATCTGCTGCAACTGTTTTGCCTGCTTAGTATATTCTTCTCTAATGGAAGGTAAAACTTTGTAATCTTACGCCTGTTAAATTCATGCTTAAAATTACAAGATTTAGTCTACACATTGGTATAGGAGCAATATGTCAGTTTGGGGTATGGACAGAAGTAAGTTTTGAAATATTTCCAAGTAAAACGCAGCTGGAAATGTTTCAAAAAGGAATAGTTTCAGCTGCGGGACATATGTACATATGTCTTCTGTGGCACTGTACAACTGTAACATTTCAAAATGCTGCAGCTTCCTCCAATGTAGTGTTTCCCAAACTTTCCGTATTTGGGACACACAAGAATCCAAAACCAAGCTGGAGGACTAACCAGAATCAGAAAGTCAGGTAGCAAGCTGAGGACAAACCAAAGCCAAAAAGGTTAAGCATAATCAGAGGCCAGGAACCAAGCTGAGGTCAAACCAATGTCCAAACAGTGAACCAGAGGGTTAACCAGAGTCAGGGGTTGGGGAGTCAGAGGAGTTACTGGGACACAAGCCTCTTCAAGGACTTAAGACCAGAAAGTTGAGCACCAGGGCTCAGATATAGAGGTGTTCCTTAAAAGCAGCACCTGAACAAATCAGAGGGAAAGGGCTATAGCTCAGCTAGCCCTGCTTAGTGTGTTAAACTGCAGCTGATCTAGTTACACATGCAGAAGCCTTACAGCATATGCTTTTGCACAGATGGCCCTTAAAACATTGGAAAGGGATTTGAAACAACTCAATTTTTACTTCTGTCTGCAGCCTCAGATAATATACGTTCCCAAGTGGTAAATCCTCTCCAAACACTTTTAATAACAGCTTAGTATTATGTCTGTCTACAGTTTATAAAAAACAGGTGCTATATAGAAATCAATCTAATCGTTTTTGTTGTTTCACTAAATATTGAAAAGAAAGCATTTTTGAAAAATGTTGGCGGCAAATTGACCAAAAAGTCTGGTGATCTGAAAAGCAAGTTTATTTCAGTTAGCGAAAGTTTTTCATTCCCCTCCAGGCAAAGTATTTCATTTCCGTTTCAAGTACTTAATTTTTAAAAAATAAAACTGAAGGACATTTTGAAACAAAGTCATTTTGAATCAGAATATTTAAAAATGTTTGGACATTTATACATTTTTACACACAAAACATTTGGCAAAATTGAAATCAATTTGTGAAATATTTTGACATCACATTAAGGGTTTTTTCCCTGGAAAACACATTGGCAAACCTTTTGTCCAGTTCTTGTCATATTTTCTCAAAAGCCATCCCTAAACAGACAGATTCATTCTGCGGTTCCTGATCTTCCTGAGCAATTATTTTTGTTTTGTTTGCCATTTGAAATCCCCTTTGTTCAAGAAAAATCTTGTTCTCTTCCTTTGGGAAATCTTTCCAACAAGTATGGATATGAACGTATTTGTATGCAATTGTCAGGAGTTAGTTATGTTACTTCATCCATCTCCCCATAAGTGTATAGAGTTTTGTACGTCAAGGGTTGGGTTAATTCTGTTCAGCTAGAAGAGTTAACTTGTGGAAATTCAAATGTTCAATACACTCCTTCATAACATATGAATAGCTATCAAGATGTCCTAAGTTGCTTTAGCTTTATAGTTACTTTTTATCTAGTAAATGTTTTTCAAATTTGGTGACATATGTTTTTATTTTTAAAAAAATATTTTGATATTGCTTCTATAGACAAATGGAGGAATACTATTGTAAATCTCTCAAAATGAAGTAAGCTTTTTTCCCTTCATAAATGTTTTCTCCGTATATAGCTAAGATGGGCTTTGAGACTTTCCTTCTATTCTTTATGGTTTTCTTCCTCATCACAACTGCTTGACCTGAAGATGAATAAATCCATTCCTACTCAGCAGAAAAGTTCTAAAGTGCACTTTAGAAGAAGGAAGGACTTTTTTTTTTTGTTAGAAGTTCAGGCATGGTTAAGTGCTTTACTGAATTGAGGCTTATAAGTATCTTCATAGTCAGCCACATGCAAAGACAAAAGATATTAACCACGTAGCATTAAAAACTGAAGCTATTCTTGGAACAGTATGCAAATGATCTTTGCCCACTGCCCTTCTTATTTGCCAGTTTTGTTTGAATTTAGAATATGCAGTGTCTGGAAAATTATTTAAAATTACAAATCATCTTTCAGCAGTTCCTTTCTGGCAAGGTGAAGCTGGGAGAGGAAGGCATTAAGTAGAGAAAAGGAAACTAACACACATTAAAATATCTGTTTATTTTATATTAATACATGTCACTTTACATAAATGTATAAAACATATTATGAGTCCATATGGAACACATCATTACTGAGGACATTATGTTTAATGATGGAAGACTAAATAATATTCAAAAAAGTTTAAGACTGAAATGTTCAAATTCTGTGAATATAAACATTACTTGTAACAAGCACCTGGAGTCCAAGTTTTCAAAATATATTCAAAAAAATTTCTTGGAATTGCCCCTCCCAGTGGAAGAGCTTCTCAGGCTTGGCCATAACAAAGTCATTCTGCTCCTACTGCTTTGACTTGGGAATGGGCTCCAAATAGACACAGGGTTTTCACAAAGTTTAGTAAATTTTGTCACCATGAATCCTATCCCTTATCAAAGATTCTTAAGAGCTAAAATAGTTTTCTGGTACAGTATAACTACCAAAAAGATATTTAACTAAATTCCTATATTTGCCATACCTATGGGAGTATCCATATCTGCTCAGATTTCTTCAGAACCCCTTTCCCCAGCCAAATAACTATAGTACTTCCAAATCACTGCAATTAACTCCTGTATAAATGTTGCTGATAAAGTGGAAAGCCTTCGACTCTGTCAGCAGAAAAGGCCTCTTCCAATTATTTGAAAAGACTGTCCATTAAAGCTCCTCAGCAAGATCTGCTCTTTCCATGATGGAATGTGGGGAACAGTCAGTTATGAGGGATCAATGTCTGAGGCTTCTGGGATCTGAAGTGCAGTCAAGCAGGGTTGTGTCCTTTCCCCAACCCTGTATGAGGATTTTCTTTACTCTTCTTCTGATGTATGCTTTTGGGAACCTCACTGAATGAATTTACCTATGTACATGCTAGGATGAAAAATTATTCAACCTCACAAGCTTTAAAGCAAAGACTAAAGTGCAGAAAATTTTGATTAGTGAACTGCTATATTCTGATGACACTGCACTGATAGCCCACAGAGTAAGCAACCTTCAGAGCCTCATCAATCGCTACCCTCATTCCTGCCAAGAGTTTGGTCTTACAATCAGCATCAAGACCACCAATATTATGGGTCATAACACTGATTGACCACCAGTGATCACAACAGACGAAAACATATTGGATGTTGTACGTAAATGTATGTACTTTGGCTCCATTGTTACCAAGAATGCATCGCTTGACGCTGAACTGAATATCGTATTGGTAAAGCATCAGGTACCATAAGTGTGGAACAACAACAAACTGACTGTTAAGACCAAGATCAAAATACATCATGCTTGTGCCATCAGCACCCTTTTGTATGGCAGCAAATCCTGGACCACATACCCTACTCAAGAGAAGTGCCTCAGTACCTACCATTTATATTGCCTTTGCCATATTCTAGGAATTTCCTGGAGAGACAAAAGTACCCATGCTGAGGTCTTGTAATGAGCCCATGTTCCAAGCATCTGTTGTTTTCTTAGCCAGTATCAATTTCAATGGCCTGGTAATATGTGGAAAATGGTTGATTACTGTATACCTAAGGATCTCTTAAATGGAGAACTCTTTAGAAGACTACCACGTGGGTGTCCTTATCTCCAGTCCAAAGATGCTTGCAAGAAAGCTATGAAGCAATCAACATCAAACCAAATGACTAGAAGAAGACTGCTGGGAATCAGAAGACTTGGAACCAGTCTATTAGGCCTGGAATGAAGGCTTTTGAAGAAAAAAGAGCACAAAACACAGAGGAAAGAAGAAACTGCAGGAAGAACTCCACACCACATTCAGGGCTGTCTGATACGAACTTCAAATGCAGTAAATGCAAAAGAAACTGTCACTCAAGACTTGGGCTCTACAGCCACAATCACAGATGTTCAGCGAGCTGATGCCTCATTTGGCACAATTCTGTCATCTTGCAAGACAGACAAATGTCTACTAAATACTACTGATTATAGTCTTACTTTTTGAATTCTGCCTCCCTTTCCCCATGTTGGGTTTAATAAAATATTTAATAAATATTCTAAATGTTCTAAAGTAAATTAATTTTAGAGGAGACTGGATAGGCAGAGGAGACTGGATAGGCACCTGGCTGGGGTCTTATGACCCCTGCCACCCCCAGTGCTCCTTCCTGCCCATGGCAGGGGGTTGGACTAGATGATCTGTCTAGGTCCCTTCCGACTCATTGATTCTATGATTCTTTGAATTTAAAAGGAAAAAAACAGTACGGCTCTTCCAGTCTCATCAAGTTAAAAATGCCCAGTAGGTAAAATGTACTGGCATGTTTAGTACCCAATAAAGTAAAAGTGCAGGATTCTAAAGGGGCAAAAGTAAAGAGAGTGAAAGCCAAGAAGATAAGAAGGTAAGGAAGTAAAAGCTGTCTCCTCTCTGAAAGTAAATTTCACTCTTACAGCATATTAAAGTACAGGAAATAAGTCCAACAAAAAAAATGTGTAACTTTGGGATCTTTCTTTTTTTCTTCCATTTGGAAAGACTCTTATTTTACACTAAGAAAAGACATACTTTCTTTAAGTAGGAGTCTCAAAACCAGGATGAATTATTACTACCAAATATAAAATTCAGAATAAGAACCTGTCTGTTATCACAGCTCAAATATTAATGTGTGTGTATTTACTTCTGCTGCCAAATGTTATCAGCGTTGTTCTGACACGTAGGGAACAACCTGTTCTATATGGATTCTGACTGTGCTGAAAATGGCTCTAGTTTATCTTTATGGCACCCATAAGGTTGCTTTGTTCACCTTGGGAAACCACAATATGAACAATGATCATTTGAGGTTACTTTGTATACATAAGCATCTGATAAGTCTTACATTCCATCCTCACTGGAAGCTGAACAGGCAGATGCAGTAGTGAATCCAGATGAGCCACTTCATGTTAGTATGAGAAACAGTTGTCTCAATGATCCGGGTGATCATGACACAAATGTTCTTTTCAGTTTCCCCATTTATTTTTTAATCTCCCTTTCTAAGCAGTAGTGCCAGAGTGCTAGCTCATGCACGTAACAACTTTTTGCTACACAGTTTTATGGTGCATTTCAGCAGTAATCAGAAAAAATCTGGGTTCTCTTACACAAAGCTAAGCACGGTAAAAACTACAGTGTAAATGAACAAAAATATAGTCTCACTTGCATGGCACAAAAGGCATAGTTTACATATAAGCACAAGTAAAAAATGATGACTCTGACAGGGTATCTAGAAAACCTGATTTTATATTAATACATTTGCTGCTCCGTGGGTATAAACGGGGCTTAAATGAGGCATATGGACTAACATACTCACTGTGCTGCAAAACAATGTTTCAGGCTTTAGCTGTACCTTTCTTATCCAAACTTTTGTGAGCAGGGTCTTGGAAGTTGTGGTGAGTGTGAAGGACTACATTTAAGCATTGACCTCCCTTGGCCTTTGTGCAGTCTTAGGGGTCCTGCTACATGTTAAAATGAAAGCTAGATAGAAACCAGCTACAGAGTTATTATACATTTTCAAGCACTAACTTTATAACTGGCTGGCTCTTTTTATAGTTAAACAGTCATTTTATCATGTGTTAATTACTTTCCATGTATGGCTAGCCTAAATGTATTGCACGATTAACCAGTTAAATTGCGTAATATATGTTAACACGTAGCAGGGGCCTCACTCAAGCATTTAATGTCCCTTAGCCTTTGTGCAGTCTTACCCTAAGCCAGGTGATGTGCACAGGTAGTAACCAGGTAAGTGACATGGGCCAGGGAAGGCTTAGGAACAAGGGGCTGGCATGGGCACCTACAGCAGGCCTCAAATGCCTCTACACAAATGCTTGAAGCATGGGGAATAAGCAGGAGGAACTTGCCCTCCTGCTAGCTAGCAAAAACCGGGACTTAGTGGGGCTTACAGGAACCTGGTGGGATTCTACCCACAACTGGGTAGTGGACATCAAGGGATGCAGGCTGTACAGGTGAGACAGAGCAGGGAAAAGAGGGAGAGGTGTAGCACTATACATCAAAGAGCGATACACATCCTCAGTGATCAAGATAGGGTCAGAGGAGGGGCAAAATGAGACGCTCTGGGTAAGAATGCAAGGGGGGGCATGGGGAAAGCGACTTGGTAGTGGGAGTCTACTACAGATAGTGGGAGTCTACGACACCAGGGGGATGAGCTGGACCTGGAATTCTCAGGTCAGCTTACAGAGGCTGTAAAATCAAGGGATGTGGTTGTCATGGGTGACCTGAACTACCCAGACATCTGCTGGGAGGAGCAGTCAGCCAGATCCGACTGCTCACGTAGGTTCCTAGCTGGGATACAGGACCTCCACCTAATCCAGGAGATGCATAGTCTCACCTAGGGAAATGCCTTGTTCGACTTGGTCCTTGCCACAGGCAACAACCTGGTGAGGGGTCTGCAGGTACTCGACCACCTGGGCAATAGTGATCATTGCCTGCTGGAATTTACTATCCAGCGCAGGGTGGTAAAAGCAAGCAGCAAGACAGAGGTCTTCGACTTGAGAAGGGCCAACTTCTGTAAGCTAAGAAGGTTAGAAGGAGAGGCAATGGGGTCTCGGAGCTTCAATGAGATGGGAGTCCAAGACAGGTGGTTGTTCCTCAAGGAGATGATCCTCCAAGCTCAAAGGGAGTCAGTCCCAATGTGCACCAAGGGGGTCAGGAGTGCTAAGAAGTCCCCATGGCTCAGCAAAGGCATCCAGGGATGCCGGAGGGCAAAAAAGGAGGTGTACAAACAGTGGAAGCAAGGGGCTATCACCAAGAAGGATTACACGTCTGTTGCTTGGGACTGCAGGGAGGCTGTTAGGAAGGCCAAGTCAGAGATGGAACTAGGGCTAGTGACCAGAATTAAGGGTAATAAAAAATCCTTTTTCAAATACACAGGAAGTAAGAAGGCGGCACCGGGTAATGTGAGGCCCCTACAGGATAGGCTTGGCAATTGGGCGATTGTGGCAAATGAAAAAGCTGACCTCTTTAATGAACTCTTTGCCTCCATATTCCTGAACAGGGACCGGGACATCTCCCTCACTAGAACTGCGGATGGACCCAGGGGAAACACCGCCATGCCTAGGGTCAGGTACGACCTAGATAGGGAACTTTTAGAGGGGCTGGACATGTTTAAATCAGTAGGTCCAGATGTTCTTCACCCGAGGGTGCTGAGGGAATTGGGGGGGGGTCATAGCGGGGCCCCTGGTACAGCTCTATGAGTGCTCATGGGGCACTGGCCAGGTACCAGAGGATTGGAAAAGGACCAGTGTGGTCCCCATTTTCAAAAAGGGGAGAAAAAGGGATCCTGGCAATTATAGGCCAGTCAATCTTATCTTGGTCCTGGGGAAGACCTTTGAGAAAATTATCAAGTAGCACATCTGCAAGGGCTCAACAGGGGAGGTAATGCTCACGGATAACCAACATGGGGGAGACGCTGTTTCCCCTAGCGCCCCCTGGTATAACAAGGAAAAATGGACACAAATTATTAGAGAGTAGGTTTAGATTAGATATCTGCAAGAACTACTTCACAATTAGGGTGGCTAGGAGCTGGAACCAACTTCCAAGGGAAGTGGTGCTGGCTCCTACCCTGGGGGTCTTTAAGAAGAGGCTTGATGCCTACCTGGCTGGACTCATTTGAGCCCAGTTTTTCTCCCGCCCAGGCGGGGGGTTGGACTTGAAGATCTACAAGGTCCCTTCCAACCCTACTTCTATGATTCTATGACTTCTATGATGGGTTCACTAATGGCAGGTCCTGCCTAACCTGGTTTCTTTTTATGAGCAGGTCACAAAGTCCATGGATGAGGGTGTTGGGGTGGATGTCATCTTCCTGGTCTTTAAGAAGGCCTTTGACACTGTTTTCCACCACATTCTCTTTAAAAACTTTGGTGACTGTGGCACTGATGCCTACACAGTCAGATGGGTGGCAAACTGGCTAGATGGTCGCACCCAGAGAGAGTGCTGGTGGATGGGTCATTTTCAACATGGAGGGATGTGGGCAGTGGAGTCCCCCAGGGCTTGTCCCAGAGCCTGTACTGTTCAACATCTTTATCAGTGATCTGGATGTGGGTGTGGAATGCATGCTGTCCAAATTCACTGATGACACCAAGTTGTGGGGCGAGGTGGGCACGCTGGAGGGGAGGGACCAAATCCAGCTAGATCTAGACAGCCTGCAGAGGTGGACAGATGAGAATAGAATGAAATTCAATGCAGACAAGTACAAGGTGCTGCATCTAGGGAGAAGGAACCAGCAACACACCTATAGGCTGGGGAACACCCTTCTTATTAACACAGAGGCAGAAAGGGAACTTGGAGTCATGGTTGACTCCAGGGTGAACATGAGCCGCCAATGTGAGGAAGCAGTCAGTAAGGATGACTGCACCTTGTCGTGCATCTACAGATACATCACAAGCAGGTTGAGGGAGGTGACCCTTCCCCTCTATGCAGCATTGGTCAGGCCACAGCTGGAGTACTGCGTCCAGTCCTGGGTGCCGCACTTCAGGAGGGATGTGGACAGCACTGAGAGGGTCCAGAGGAGGGCCACTCACATGGTCAAGGGGCAGTGGGGTAGGCCCTCTGAAGAGAGGTTAAGGGGCCTGAACTTATTCAGCCTCCACAAGGGAAGGCTGAGAGGGAATCTGGTGGCTGTTTTCAAACTCACTGGGGGGGACCAGTGGGAATTGGGGGAGGCTCTGTTCCCATGGGTACCACCTGGGGTTACTAGGAATAACGGCCACAAATTGTTAGAGAGAAGGTTCAGGCTGGATATCAGGAGACATTACTTTACAGTTTGGGCTGCCAGGCTCTGGAATGGGCTCCCAAGTGAGGTGGTACTCTCTTCTACCTTGAGGGAATTCAAGAGGAGGCTGGTCAGATATTTAGTTGGGGTGACATGATCCCGGCACCCATTCCTGCCAGGGGCAGGGGGTCGGACCTGATGATCTGTTTAGCTCCCTTCCGATCCTAAGTACTATGATACTATGATTCATATCAGCAAGAAGAACTGGGTTGCATACCATTTCACACACAAGGACTTGCAGGATCAAGCTCTCAGCCAGACACACACCTGCAGACTTCCTGACTGACTTTTCTCTCTCATCACTTGTCAACATGTTTCATTGTTTTCTCACTCTAGAGCAGCTGCCATCCTACTGGCTGCACCATGTAGCTATCTGATTTATGCCAGAATAACTGCATAAGGAAAAGGAAGCATTGCTTATATTATCTATATGACCTACTACATTTGTCTTTAGAACTGGAAACTTTTAACATTAGGTGATAAAAATGAATGCCTGCAGGATTCCAGTGTGTTTATTACTTAATAAGTTATGATGAATGATTTAGTACAAATATGTGCTATATCCCAGAATAAGAAAAGTCCAGGACAGAAACGACCTATTAAATAACCCAATCCAGCTCTCTGTAAGTGCAAGATTGTTTCCAGTGGGGCATGGATTATGGAAAGAAAGATTTATTACAATGCTTTCTAAATTCTATCATTTAAAATTTAACAAACATCCTGTAGAGCTCTTCCTTGTGCTTTTAAACAAGTCTATTTTAAAAGCATAATGCATCATTGAGAAATACAGTATAAAATGTTCCACTTATTTCTTTTAACAGTCTCTTGAAAATAATTTGAGATAGTCAGTGGACCAATGCATTTATAGTAAACACAGACATTTACTAACATCCACCAACATCACACAGCCATTATCCAAAATGATTCTGACATCCCATCAGAAAGTTAGTGAGAGATGTCACGTTACATTGTGTTCCGTAACTGTTTTACTTGAAACAGCACTAATGAAACAATGCCATGCCATGTAAGCCACGTGGCATACCCTCACAGATCATTTGAATTGCCATGGAGTGTTTAAATCAGTGGCTAATTATTACCTGCACATCTTCAAAACTCCACTTTGGTAGCTGTTTTCTACATATAATGGTATTTTTAAAAGAATGTACTTGCCCACAAATGGGAACACTAATCCTATGGAGGGCAGTACACAAACTGACAGAAATGTATATAAAAGGAGGGCTGGTTTAAGAAGTCACTCTGTTCTCAGCTACCTTAGCTTTTTGGGTAAAAGAGGTATATGCAATTACAACCATCCAGAGTATTTAAAAAGCCACAGTAAATGCTTCACTGACAGAACAGGTATTTGTTTTGACACTCTTTCTGGGGAACATGGTCATGGCTAGTATTAGACGTCTGGAAAAAAATAACACTCAGGAACTGTAAAAGTTATTTTACAAAGAAAAAGAATTGGCTTCTAATTACTTGAAACACAAAACATCTGCTCTTTGATTCAGTTAAGCTGCAAGTTTTTTATGATATCACAAAATTAAATCTAAATGCACAAAATAGCTCTAGTTACCTCAGACATCATTTGGTATGACAGAAATACAGTGTGAATAACAAAATATTGCTGCAAAAAATATTGCCTTAAAAATTAAGAATGTTAGAATATTCTGATAATTTCCTCATGCTACATTTCTGACTGACAATATGTTTATGGAACAATTAACATGTTACTCATGACAAAAATTACAACATGGCACCCGTTTAGCCAATTCATGGTACCCAACAGCCACAAAGATATTCCACAAATAACATATCTTTGCTGCTGGTTTGCACTGGCCATTGAATTGAGAACCCAGGTCTGGAACCAGACCCTGGGCTGTCCGGAGCTGATACTGATGAGCAAAGTTTGGGATGGGTCATAAAACTCCTCAGAACCCAATGGTGCCATTATTTGAACGTTTGCCAGGGGCCTAACTGATCTAGAAGCAGTAAACACTCCCCGCCCACACTCCAACATACACACTGTAACTTTTATTTCATTTATCTATGTATTCCTTTATTTATATTGGATAAGGTACAACATTCCAATATAGGATTTAAAACGTACACCCTGGATGCACCAGACTTGCACAATTGCTTCATTTTACTCCCATGAATCTTTCTGTTGACTTCAATGAAACTTTTAATGTGTATAAAGTTAAGCAAATGCAGACGTGTTCATAGCAGAATGAATGGCCTCAATTTTAAATATCTTAAGGTTTAGATGGTGTTAAGATTCCTGATTGTGATTTTACATATTAAAGAGCAAAGTACTGCAAAATTCGACTACAGATTCAAATTTGGACTTCCAATCTGTTCACAATTTAACATGTCCATTTCTAACTAATTAAGCACCTATTGCCTCACCAATTACAGCATATTTCAGAAATGGGATGGGAAACAGTTACACTGATGATAATTACATTTCACAGTACTAAAAATACTAAAAATAAAAAACTGTTATTTGCAGTAAATATTTAGTTCCTCAAAGAACGTGCATCAAAATGTGTTTATCTATCTGCATTGCAATAAACGCTGTTAAAGATAATGAAAGATGTGCAGCAACATACTTTCACATATAAACCCCAAGGAAGAATATATGCTTTTATAGTTAAAGATGTGACAACTGAAGACCACTTGTAAAATCTCAACTTTCCTAAATTTCATGCACATTATTATGCAATATGTAACAGGAATTTTACATATTCTTCATAAAATCTGTCAGGTGTATATCACTCAAAACAGACAGTTATCTGACTGTGATCGTTGTAATGAGGGAGAATCATTTTTTGGTTTGAAAACTACTAGGAAAACAGTTCAACTACAATGTCACATACATTTTTTTTAAACCTTCATGCTGGGTGATTCATTTAACCGTGGGCAGTTTTTGTCTCCTCACCCATCAGATTAAGTTCATCCTATGACTCAGGGAATGTCTTGCTAAAATGAAAAGCAAAGAGAATTTCTTTTGGAGTTGTATTATGCAGAATAAAACCGAATGGACTGAGCTGGAAGGGTCATATTAAGATTTAAAGAAAATAAGGATGTTGTTTTGAATGTTAGTAAAGCTGTGAGAAAGAAGATTTAGAAGGTACAATAAGAGCCTTTACTATACATCCTAAAACAATACACACATTGCAGACGTAGGAGTTAACAAATCCAATACATGGAATCCAAATATATATTACATAATATATATAGAAACTAAACAAATCCTTTGCTATTGAAGTAGCGTCTCAAACATATCAACTACAATTATTCTTATGAAAAACATTAACAATACTAACATTCACTGTTTAAAAATCAAGATCTAAGATCCAGTTTTATTGCATTATTAAACCTTTTCAGTTTTATGTTATGTATTAACCTTACCAAACTGATTCACTTGCATTGCAGACAGAACTTTATTTTATTTTTTAATAATAAAAGGAAGTAAAAATATTATGCATGGGACAAATATTTATCAACGTAAAATAGCCATTTTTTGCTATTACTTAAAATAATGGTGGCAATTAAAATATGCAAAACTATTTTGCTTTCACAGTCATACTTCCTGTTTATGTTTACAATAAAAGGCTTTTCCGGTCCCCTTTCTCTGCATTAAGTCTCCACAAGAAACACACTATTTCCATATCACACATTTAAGTACTTTGAGAAATTACTGAGTTTGGCTAAGACACTGCTGTATGGTAGAAACAGCAATGTCCAGTCAAGGAAATACATTAATTTGAAGCTCTTCATTAATGACTGCACATTTATACAAACAAGATTTAGGAGTTACAAGAGAAAAAGTCCAAAGCATAACACTCCTTTATGTATGCAACTCTGTGTTTTAATTGTAAACAATAAGCCTAGACTAAGAAATGGTTCAAATCCCAGGCTCACTCTCTTCCTCTCGTTTTTAATGGCACGCAAGTTTTTTATTTTTTTTAATTCCATATTAATTCCAGGGTCAATGTGATGATTATACAATGAGAAGCAGAGATAAATTACACGTCTTCCTGAATAAAGAAGGTTTTCAATTTCAGCAGGCATTAAAAATCTTTTGTGCAATGTTAACTCAGAGATGCAAAATGAAGTACATGAGTTTCATTAGGAAGCACAAAAATGAATTTCTGGCATGGAGTGCAATGGGCAACGTAGAGTCGTGCAAATTATATTTAAATATCCCTTTATACTGAGGTTTTCAAGCAAATCAGTTAAATATTAAATAAGAAAAAAAATGACAAATATGTTGCTGCACCTCAGAATCACAAGAGTAAAAAAATTTTAAAAGCTCCTAAAATTCTTCCCAACATTTTATTAACTTCACATAATATATTTTGAGATTTTATTACCACCAAGTGAGCTAAGGGGATGAAGTCCAAAGTTTGAACATTTAAAATAATGTCACTTTGTAAGTAATATATTCTTTAAAAAATGGAATTTTATTAGTATGAGTTCATACTTAATTGTTTGAATATTAAAATTAGATTGCAAAGGGTTTTTTTTAAATTTTTCAGGTTGGCAAAACAGGAAAATGAGAATAAGGTTTATTCTATAATATTCTGTTCTACCACAGTTCTCTTTTCTTTCACTAAACTATTGAAGAAATGAACCTGTGATTAATCTATGTCACCACAATGACAGAGCTTTCTGAAGGTACAGGAGCAAAAACCAGGTACAACATGAATGGATGTCTTTTTCAGTTTGGGAATACTTCTGCAGTTTCTCAAGAACAAGAAAGATAAGAGTCTGGAGTAGCTAAGATTGACAGTCCAAAGCTGCACGTGTTCCTTGCACCCGGTCCATGGAAGCAAAGATCACAAGTGCCTAAAGATCACACGAATGTCATCAAGAATCACATGAATGTCACTAGATCACTAAGTGATACTGACTATTGGGAAAGACAGAACCTTAACAAAGCAGTACCCACCACACACTGGAGTCCTGGTTATAATAAAGTCTTTTCCTAGCAGGGATGGGAAGTTTGTGAGGAAATACAGAATCTCATAACAGGAAAATTATGGGACCTGTTAACCCCAAGACAATTTTTTGAATTTCATCAGTCTCTTCACTAATAGGATACACTGAAAAAATTGTGGAAAAAGGAAAGAGCTGATTTAGCATTGTTCCAAAGTAAAGCAAGACTGCGGCATTTGGGAAAGACTAGGGCTAGGGACAGAAGTAACACATAAACCAGTTTAAGTGATCAGAAACTAGTTTAAATCAGCTCAGTGCACATAAACCAGTTTCAAAATGGCTGAAACTAGTTTAAGATTAACCTGGTTGAATGTAGTATCAGACTTAAATGATTTGGCTCAAACCAGTTTATAAAACTTCTGTCCTAGACCCCTGGTTCAAGTTAAATCAGAGTCCCCCAGCACCCCAGCATGCTTTCCAGCCCTGGGCTGGGCTGTGATGTCTGCTTCAGCAGAGAAGCGTTGGGGGAACTGGTGGAAAGGCAGGGACTGCCCCACCAGGCGAACCCCTGCTGCGGTCCAGGGCCAGGAAGAGATGTTAAACCCCTCTTCCCCCAATTAAACCCCACTTCCCTAAGTACAGAGCTGCCCTGCCCTGCCAAACTTACTGAAAGTTACTGCTGGCTGTAACTATGGAGTACAAATCCCAGAGACACCTGGAAGAGGAAATGATGAGCAACCCTACAGAGTCCTACTTCTGTAATCCTGGACTACAAATCCCAGAGACCTCACAGGCAGCAGGAAGAAGTAGTGAATACACAGCCAATGCTGGCTACATGCCAGAGAAGTGTGCTCTAGTGCCCCTGGCTTCTGGCCTGAGCCACTGAAGGTATGTGGCTGCATTTCCTGAATCAAAAGTGAATGTGTGTTCAGTTGTTTCTCAGTTTAACCTCTGCATCTTAGACTAACCTACAAAGACTGAATGGATTCAGCCTCTGGCTTTTTGACTGTCTGTATTTAGCCTAGGAGACATCTGAAATGGTGCACATCATTAGGCAGTGCATTTGTTTTTTTGCTAGTACAAATCTCCAGAACAAAATGTGCATAAAGGATTTAACAAAATACCTAGAGCTAAAGGTAGAAGATTCACTTGAAAAATGTAGTTGAATCTTCTTCCTTAAATAAGGAAGTATCCAACTAGCTCAGCTCAGATTTTTGTTATATTCGTACAGAACAGGACGTTTTTTGTTTGGTTGATCACATGGTTACACTACGGCAATCTGGCCATGCTTTGCATTGATTTTTCTTTTATGCAAGTGGCCTATCCAAACCAATCAGTTCTGCAGTCTAGCCTGTTGTAGCTTCTTAAAGGTTTTGTATCAGTAAAGGCCTGAAGGTTTTTGTTCAGTTTTCCTCCCTGCTCTCCACATTATTCAAAGCAGACGGAAAGAAAAGGTTGGCCTCAGGGCTGAGTGTACATTTGAAAACAGTTTAAATTAATTAAAAAGAAAAAAAAGACCACAAGAATTATCTTCAACAGAACCGATCATTTGCTGGGGGTTATTATTGCTACTGTTTCTGTCTGCCAATAATTGCTTAATCTAGCTGCTAAACAGCAATTTAAACTTTAATTTTATATCAATAATATTCTCTGGAAATCATAAATGGGTAATTCAGAAATTATGCCAACTTCCAGTTTTGATATACAGAAATCTAAGCTACTATATATAGTTTCATAGTTAGTAGGGTCGGAAGGGACCTGAGCAGATCATCAAGTCCAACCCTCTGCCATGGCAGGAAAGAGTACTAGGGTCAAACGACCCCAGCAAGGTGATTGTCAAGCCCTGTCTTAAAGACCCCCAGGGTAGGAGCCAGCACTTCGCTTAGAAGTTGGTTCCAGATCCTAGCTGCCATGACAGTGAAGTAGCACCTCCTGATGTCTAGCCTGAATCTACTCTCTGCCAGCTTGTGACCACTATTCCTGGTCACTCCTGGTAGTGCTTGGGGGAACAGGGACTCCCCCACTGCCTGTTGGTCCCCTCTGACTAGTTTGTAACAGGCCACTAGATCCCCTCTCAGCCTTCTCTTCTGAAGGCTGAACAGGTTCAGGTCCCTTAGCCTCTCCTTATAGGGCCTGCCCTGCTGCCCCCTGATCATGCAAGTGGCCCTCCTCTGGATCCTCTTCATGCTGTCCACGTCCCTCTTGAAATGCGGTGCCCAGAACCGGATGCAGTACTCCAGCTGCGGCCTGACCAGTGCCGCATAGAGGGGGAGGATCACCTCCCTGGACCTGCTTGAGATGCATCTGTGGATGCATGACAAGGTGCGGTTGGCCTTCCTGACTGCATCCCCCCACTGCCAGCCCATGTTCATTTTGGCATCAATGATGACTTCAAGATCCTTTTCTGCCTCTGCGCTGATGAGAAGGGAACTCCCCAGGCTGTAAGTATGGTGCTGGTTCTTCCTCCCCGAGTGCATCACCTTGCACTTGTCAGTGTTGAATCCCATCCTATTCTCGTCTGCCCACTCCTATAACCTGTCTAGGTCCGATTGTAGCCTATTCCTTCCTTCTAACGTGCCCACATCCCCCCACATCTTAGTGTCATCAGCAAATTTGAACAGGGTGCTTTTTACCCCCTCGTCCAAGTCACCGATGAAGATGTTGAATAGTGCGGGCCCGAGGACCGAGCCCTATGGAACCCCACTGCCCACATCCCACATGATTTACAGTGACTGAACACAGCTGAGACATAAGTCTTAAATGCCAAAGCCTTTGTATAAATAAAAGAAAGCAACTCTTGTTAAGATTAAAACTTATTTGTATTTCAACCATACACATTTAAAATTAGTCTATTATTCTACCTAGTTCATATCTTCTCAGTGATTTAGAAAGGCTTATTTGTCACAGCTACCACAAATTGCAGGAAACATGGGAATCATATTATGTCAATTATAGAGAAAAGTAAAGAAGCTAGACCAGTAAGAAGCTCGAGCTGCTGCTCCCATAATAAAATCTTCATGGAGACTAAGGCTTTCCTCCTAAAACTAGGCTCTAACATCACTATAACATTTCTGTAACATGGAAAATATTGATATCCAATGCTTACAATGGAAAATCCACAAACTAAAGAAAAAGCCAGACTATACAGCAACAATTTCTTCCTAAACCTGTGCAAGATTCCATGCAGTTAGTCCAACAAAAGAAATCTTATAAGCAAACCTTCACATACCAGCTTGGAGCTTATCAACGTAGTTACAAAAAATATTAAGTTTATGAAATACCTGAATCTTATGTCTACAGTTTTTACACAAGGGAAAGAAGAGTGGTGTGAGCAGGGACTCTTCTGGGAGGCCACAGCTAGGTTCTTCTAAGCTGCAGAAGGCAATGCTTATATAATGTCAAAAAATTGTTTCCCCTGTTTGTTTATTTTAGATTTAAGCTTCCCAGTTAGAGAGACCAAAAAGAGTTTTCCTCTCTGCAATACACATGCAATAACTACTCTTTTGAAAATCCAACATTTAAGGTCATTACGAAAACAACAAAAATTAAATTAGTCAATGGATTTTAATAGCTCTATTTTTGAAGCCCCGAACAGTAACAATGGATCCCATCCATACTTACGTTTCTTTTGTTTTTATGATGTAGCCAACTGAGGAAGTAAGTGAAATACTGGGAGAATATTTATTTGCTAATGTAATATAATTCAAAAATATGTCTAGTATCAATAACATTAGTTGGAATGTGAACATTGGAAGTTCTGTCTGTTCTCAGACTCACAGCTAGGTGAATGTGTGCGAAATACAGATCTGCTTCTCAAATTGCTTAAGAATTATTGCTGCCTAACTTGATCTTAACAAAAAATCCGGCAACTCTAATATTGCCTTTCTAAGCTTACCCTACGTTGCAGTCTATTAGATACACTACCATATTTAGGTCAAAGAAGAGAAATTAAGGGAAAAACAAATTAAAGGGAAAAAATGAGGATATATCTTAAGCAGCCATTCCTTCATAAAAACTTGGTAAAACAAAATTGTGCAAGAATCATGAACTACTAGAAAGGAACAATGCATATAGCACTTGCAAACCCAAGTACATTTTCCTAGATGCTGACATATGATGGCTTTTAAAGTAGGAACCAAATTATACCTACATTAAAAGAAATTTACAGATAGAGCTGAATGGGCAGGGGGAATTACGACATGCCATACTTACAGCTGAAAACAACCAACTCAAAAAAAGTACCAGTGAACTGAACTGAACATTTACTTTTTTAAATACTATTTTTTTAATAAAATGAAAGTGATTGCAAATGAAACAGTCAATGGGCATTAAGTTCAAACATAGCTTTAATAATGAAAGATTTTTAAGTCTAATCTGCAGTTCAGTGCGTAAACAAGATATCCCTCATCAAAGGGCAGAATTGTTGATTTTGTCAGCTACAAGGATTAATTGGTAGGGTATCTGCACAACAGAAACAAATGGTTACGCTGATGACTGTGAATTGCAAACATCCTATATTATATATACAAAAACACACACACACACATACACACACAGTTCAATGAAATGCAAACAGGAAGCTATGCAATTAAAATACACTTCCTTTGTTCACAGGAACAACAGTGAAGTTTATTAAAGCAATCTGTTATAACCCTTCCTCCTCCTTTTTCAGATTCTTCTTTCCAGGGATATAGTTCCTCTTTCCTTTTTGTTGGTGTTTCTTCAAGCTTGACAGCAATTTAACTGGCACTGCACCAGAAATACAAGTAGGGCAGTACAAGGTGTTCCTGAGTATGGCTTAGTCTGGTATAAACATCCTATATGAATTAGCCTTCAGGTATTGTAATTTAAATGTTCTTTGTGCCAACCAAGGTAAAAATCTAAATCTATTAACCAGATATTACAATCCATGTGTACGTGCTACCTTTATTTTTTTGCTTTTTGTGTTTGGCCAGGTGGAGGGGTGAGTTGACAGATGGATTAAGGGAAAGGTAGAATGGAATGTATATGTCCCTAGCTATTAAGAGCCATAAAATATGAATATTAGTCTTTTATTTACTAGGTATTGGTAACAGACCTCATAACAGACTTCTTAGTAAAACTTCCTGCCATGCCTTAAAATCTAAGCCATAGAAGAAAGTAGAGTGGAGTTTTAAACGCATGGAAATATTTTTCTTTTTAGGAATATGCACAATAGTTTATGGAGTCAGCAGGAATGTTAGGTAAATATGTAGGGCCAGATCTTCTGCTATTGGACTTTGACAATCTCATTAATATCAAGAGAGCTACAACCACCTACACAAGCTGCATGCAGTTGAAGATCTGACCCTATAGTACTAGTTTCATTCTCAAAGCTCGTTCTCTATCCACTTGAACCCCTTTTTTGTGGCTTTGTGGTATTTTTTTTTTAGACCTTGCTCTAAACTCTACATCTACGATCAAGAAACTTATCAAACTCAGTCAAATCAAAACCAAGTTATTGCATTAGGCAAACTTAATTGTGAGCTACTGTGATACCTGTTTGCTCATAACAGCAAATGCCAGTTTCATTACTTTGAATCAAAACAATACTTCAGTGGCAGGAAAATCATTTTTTTATAGTAGGTACCCAGACTGTTCCTATATAAACGTTAGATTACGACAATAAAACACTTTAAAAAGTAGAAAAGAACCAGTGCTTTTGACTGATGTCTATTTTGTTGTATACCTGGCTTGCTGCAAACTCATTTTTGCTTTGAATTTCATGTGCTTGCCTTTGCAATAGCACGTGTGCTGAAAATGGATGATAAAAGAATTTTAGAACTTACTTGTATAATTTAATAAAAAGAGACAAAAGTCTACTGTAAATAACTTAAAAGCACAAAATTAAAGAGATAGAGAATACAGACACCCTAAAAGACTTATATCCTGGATTTCTCATCTCGTACTGATTTTAAACAGCAACTTGTATGTTTTCATTACAGGGAACATTGGCCGAATACAGGAGAAAAAAGGCAGCCAGTAGCAGAGCTGATTTCTGTCACTTCATAGCCCGGGGTAGGCAATTATTTGGGCCCAGGAGCCATACAGGGAGCTTTGCTGAGCTGTCAGGGGCTTGGTCAGCACCTCCAACCCCCCTCAGCAACATACCAAAACTCTCTATGGAGCTTTTGGAGGGTGGGGAGCAATGTTTGAGAGTGGGAGGGGTGGGTGAGGGCAGAATCATGAGGCCAGGGTGTGGGGCAGACAGCCCAGGCTTGGGTCCCAGGTGAAGCTGCAATCTGCTTCCTTCACAGCTGTACAGAGAGAGGGTACAAGGGGTGCTTGTGTGTGCGTGTCTGGGGGGCGGGCTGCCTGGGTGCTAGGTCCTGTGACTCAGCCAGAGATGAGGAGAGTAGGGGGTGGGGGGCGAGCACGCAACAGAGCTTGTCCAGGTGGTGCGGTCCATGGCTTCCCCTGCAGCACTCCACATGAAGCCATGCCCTGCCCAAGGCAGCCTGCACCCACCGGCCTAGCCCTGCACCCTGTTCCCTGCGCTTCTCTATGCCCTTTGCCTCCAGCAGGAGCTACCTGGCTGAAGCTTCCCCCTGCCTACTCACCCAGGGTGGCACAGCAGGGGCAGGAGCCACCACTGGAGGCAAGGGGAGCAGAGCAGAACCCAGCTGACTGCAGCCACACTGATAACAGCTCCACTGGAAGCTGCGTGCACTGGCTGGGGCCTGGTCTGGTGGAGCTGCTTTGTTCCCCTTGCTTCCAGCTGCAGCTCCTCCTCCTGCTGCCCCACTCTGAATAGCAGGAGAGATTCAGCTGGGCAGCTCCTGCCTCAGTGAGCCAGGCTCTGGCTCCAGCTTCCAGCTGCACCCACTCCACTCACTTGCAGGTGGCTGCTCATTGTGCACACATGCTTCTGTTATGCTTGCAGAGGATTTTTGATAGAGATATGGTAAGGTGGGAAAGTGGAGGAGAAGAAGGGGAAGGAGACCACCAATACAACCTTACACAACAAACTCTGACAGTCGGTGCTTTGGTGAAACTTTCTGGAAAATATGAGCTTAATCCTTTTAGTAAGAAGCTGTTCTAGCACTGGGGTACTGCTTGTCTGGATGTTGCCAGGGCTATGAGCCCTTCTTTTCACATCTTTGTCCACAGGCATGTCTCAGAAAGCTTTTCCCTCTTCCTCTGGGCTAGGGACAGAACGATTTATGTGATCAGAAACCAGTTTAAACCTGTAGCTGAACAGAAGTTCAGCAAATATAAACTGGTTTCCAAATGGCTGAACTCAGTTTAAGATCAGCCTGAATGGATGTAGTATCAGTCTTAACTGATTTAGGTTAATCTGGTCTATGGAACATGTCGCAGATCCCCTCCCAACTCAATTACGTCACAGTCCTTCATATCCCAGGAGCCTGTGCAGGGGGGCAGGCTAGCCTCTGCCAGTGCTTCTCTGCTCTACCCAGCTGGGCTGGCTCTGCCCCATGCGGTCACAGAGCAGGACATGGGGGCAGGAAGTAGGGGAAAGGAGACCCAACCTAGCCTGGTCTCCTCCCCCTTCAGCTGGGGCCGGTCCAACTGGGAGTGGCCCCAAGCCATGAGGGTCCTCCATCTCCTCCAGGCCAGCTGCACAGCCCTGCCCCTTGACAGTCTCTGCCTCCAACCTGAAGCGGGGAGGCAGGAACAGAGCCCTCCTGCCACATGGCCTTGGCTCTGGGCCAGCATGGGAGGCGCCTGCACGGTGGAGAGGCTTCCCCTGCCCTGCTACCAAACACTCCTGTTCCTGCTGTCCAGCACAAGTCTCTGGGCTGCCTGCCATGTCTTGCTGGCTACAACTGGGACAGGGCTCTGGCAGGATGCATGAGGTGGCCCAGGGGGCTTACACCAGGCAGCGGCAGGGACAGGAGCACTCCATACAGGGAAGGATCAGGCTCCACTGCCTGACGCAAGTCTCCCAGGCTGCCTGGCATGTTCTCCTGGAGCCCAGTACCAGTGGCAGCTAGCAAGATATGCCAGGAGACCCAGGAGGCTCATGCTGGGCAGTGGAGCATGATCCTTCCCTATATGGAGTGCTGCTATCCCTGCCACCACTCACTGCAAGCCTCCTGGGTCACCCAACAGGTCCTGCCAGCTGCTGTTGGTGCCAGGCTCTAGAGGGACATGCTGGGAGGCCCAGGGGCTTGTGCCAGGTGGCGAGACATGGCCCTGCCCTTTATGGGTCGTCAACATCCCTGCAGCCTGGCGCAAGCTCCCCAGGTCATTCAGCACAGCTCTCCAGAGCCCAGGACCTTGCCCCCCCTGCAGCTCAGGCAGATCCCAGGCTTGCTGGGGGAAATCCCCAGAGGCCTAGGGCTCTTCCCACATGGGCAGATGCCTGGCTCAGGACCAGCATGGGACAGAGGACTGTTTCTCCCCCCTGTGGGGGGACAGCAGGGTGTTGGGGGGGATGTGCCAGCCAGTCGATCAGGGATGGCCCAGTAATGGTTGGCAGGCTGGGAGGCATGCTACAGCACGCCCTGCCTTTTGGCCTCTACCAGTGCAGGCTTCTGCCTGTCTTTCCCAACTCAGAAGTAAATGTCTATTCTGTTCATTATCAGTTCAATCTACGCAGCTTAGGAAAAGACTGAATTGACTCCATCTTGGGCTTTTTGACGGTCTGTACATAGCCCGAATGACTGGAGGAAAACATTCTAAGCTATCCTCTTTCCAGCTCTCAGAGAAACAGCTCATCCTCTCTACTGCTAGGTGGATTATACTCACACTACCTCTTCCCGAAGCTGAAGTAGGACCTAGGTGCTAAGATGATCAACAGAGTCAAGATGATAGCATATGCAATATCAGAGCTTTAGGATTAAGTAGGGAGTTTATGGATTGTTCATTTGGATTTTATGCACCTAACCAGCAACTAAATTGTACTTAAGGTGTCTAAATGTCTTCTTTGGATCTCACCCATACTTCCTTAAATTTTTTTTTATGGGATTCACCTCATGTATCCTGAACAATGATATTCTGAAAACATCTTGACTGCCAGCTATTTCCTCACCTTCCATCCACTGGTGCCAAACATACATCCTCAGAGCTCATAAAAGTGAGTAGGAAGATGGTGGTCCCACCTTACCTTTATTGGATAGAATCTAAATCTTTTTCTTTCCAGTCCACCCACGCAAAAAAAATTCATTCACAATGACAGAAATTAATAGTTTCGATGTATCATTCCAAGAGAAACTTAAAAGGTACATGTGGGGTGATCAGCACCTTAGTCTTGCTATTTTGTAATCTTATGTGGTTCCCCATTCTAAAACAATCTGTACATAAAAATATTGTAACTTGATGTTGAGCTAAATGCACCTTCAATGAATACTAAAGCAAGAGTGGGCAACCCCTGGCACAGGTGCCAGAGCATGGTTTGTGAAAGCAATTTGCTCAGCACACGCAACTCGGGGTATATGGTGAGGAAAGGGCCACAAGGATCACGCCTTTTGTGGCTCCCCCACCATCTGCCCTGACACACCAACATCTTACAAGTTGAGGTTGCAGGTGTTTTTGGCACTGCCCAAAAACGCTGCTGACCCCTGTACTAGAGTTATCTGTAAGGTCAGGTCTAAATAACTTTGGTCATGGACAAAACATTAATATTGTCCACCAAGCATCTTCTCTCACAAATTTACTTGAAAATACAAGTATCTGTCATGATTCTTAAAAGATGCAATTCAGAGTCTAATCTTAGGAAGTCAGAGATCTGTAAGATGCAGAACATGCTCAGCTGTAAATGACCTAAATGGGAGCACTCAGAATCTTCAGAATTGGGACATTACAGCTGAAACTTTCCTGCTTCAAAATGAACCATCTGAGATTCAGGTACTAGGGTGACTACAGGAGCAAGACGTTTACAAGTTTAAACCAAATGCAAAAATGCATTTTCCCCATATATGAAAACTTATGGTGCAGGATATACAATGTGAAAGGGATCTTCTTTCCTATGATTCATCCACATTTCCCCTGAAATTTTTCTTTGTGTCCTCAACCAGTCTCAGCCTTACATCATTTCTGACCACCGCATAGGCTTGATTCAGCGTCCAGATTAAATTTAACTGAAGAGCCCATTAGAAGATTGACCTGTTTAAGAATTGCAAGTATAAAGACTTTGTATCACTTTGTTCTTTATCCCAACCTCTCCCATCTTTAGAGTGCATGCTTCACTGGGAAGGTAATTTCATTTGTTCAACTACTTATGCCCATTATCTGCTGTTGTGTTGTTCACAACATAATCCTCTATTATTAGCAAGTTGGCTTCTTTCATATGGTTAGAAGGCATTTATTTAGAAGTTCAGATTTAAAAATAAAAAAATCCATCACATTAAAATAAAGCAGCCCTTTGTATTTTGGAATGAAAATGCAAACTGCTTGAGCATGTGCATTGCTGCAAAGTTTCTTTTTTGGCACCAAATTATCTTTCATGTGAGCCACAGTGAAACTTGGTTGGCGTTTTGTTTTGCATGTTCTACGTTTACTCTGGGAGTTACTGGAAAGAAAGAAAGGTACTTTTACATCAATTCTTCAGCTTCAACTGAGTACAAATGAAAGATTTATGTCTCTCTCTCGTTACTATTGTTTCCTATAAGCATAGAAACTGATATTCCATACAGATGATGCCAGCCGTTTCTCTCATGCCACCAACTGCTCTTCATTTATTTAAAAATAAACTCTCTCATAAACTCATTTTTCATTAACATACCTGTCCAAAGGAGACATCATTGGTATCATTTCTAACCAGATCTAAGTTAAAACAATCCATGTGCCACTTAAAGTGCTGCTCACTGTCTTCTTTGCAGCTCTTGCCTTCTAAATTTAAATACACATGTTATTTTGTGTTGGGGCTCAGGTAATGAATGGCAACTTCCTCGCCCTTTGATTTTTCCCCCTTATTTATCCAACTATTTTCTTAAATGTTATTTTAACTGCAGAAACGATGGTCTCTGTCCCCACTGTTCTCCATTCACAAATCAAATTCCAAGCACTGAAACTTCAGGTAATTCCTTTCCTTATTTAGGCTGTGAAGAAAAACGGTAAGTCCATTTTTTTCCAAATTCAAACCTACAGAAAACATCATTCTTTATATTTGTAAAAGTAGTAGTTCCTCCTCCTGTATGCCAATATGTGTTCCAACTACATCCCCGCTTCTTTGTGACCATACAATTTCAGTATTACAGGATAAGTAAAATGATAGCAGGTATTTTGTTTTTATTTCCACTAGTGCTTTGGGGGCTTTGGCTGTTTGTATTTTCTATTACAGTGCTGTAAGAGTGATGTTGTAGCTGTGATGGTCCAGAAATTATGTGAGAGGCAAAGATTTCTTAGGGTTATATTTTTTATTGGACAAACTATGTAGCTGGGATAAAGTTAGACTAGAGAAAATAGGAAATGATTAAGAAAACCTCACTTGAACCATGTCTGACCAGGAAAGTAAGCTCTTATTAAGGCCTGTCATATATTTCAAGACTTCATGGAAGAAAATGAGTGAGATTTAAGGAACTTAGGTTAACTAGCAAGTGATTTTTTAAAAAGTTATGGGTTCTGACTTTAAAATGTTGGTTTTGACTGCAGGAAGTATAGTTAAAAATAAATCGTATAAACTACTGAAAGTTGTGCCTAGAACACCTTGGTCTGGGGCACTAGAATGAAAACCACCCTAGGAAATGTTATGACTAAATTGCCATATAATATAGTGATTTTTTTTTTCTAAACAGAACTTTTAGGAACTTTGGAAAGCTGGCCTAAAACCTTGCTTATGTATATCACATTAACACAGAAACACCAAAAAATGGTTTATAAGCACAAATTCTTTTGTAACTAGAGATGCTGTTACATTAACCCTTGTTAAAAGGTAAAAATGCTGAAAATAACTTTGTGAAAGATTAGGTAATTTACGATCCTTTTTTGCTTTTTTTTTTTTTTTATTAGATCCAATGAGTACTTCTCAATTTCTCCTCCCTGATACTGCTAGAAGCTTCAGCGATGTCAAGACGGAAATAACGTAAGCACTATTTATTCTTCTCATTGTTTCCTATGGCTTTGTTGTGTCCAGGGGCAGCAGCCCTGAGGATCTTTAACAGAACTTCCTAGAAGAGAACTGTGATTGAAGGGACCAACTCCCCACCAGAAATATGAAGCATCAAGGGAGACAATAAGTCAACCTAAGAACATGACAAGGCAGATAGTTGGTTACTACAGACCTTTCATGAGAGAAAACAGACCTTCCTTGTGAATGACTTGTTCCTAGCAGCTGCATGAAAAATTTGCCTGTGTTCTTGACAGAAGGAGGAATGCCTTAGGGAGGAGTGGGGGAAGAAGCCAGAGAAGTCTCTTTGGGGAGGGAGGGAATGCTTTTCTGTGTTGGTTCCTGACTCCTAGAATGCTTTATTCTTCTTCTAACCATCCTTGGCATGGGAGAGGAAGCCAATCTTACTATTTAAAAAAAGTTCTAAGTATGACTTTATACCACTTGTACTTTAAGCTGTATCTATAGGAGTTCACTTGAGACACCGTAGGAGCTACAAGCACATATATACTGAGTATAAACATGAGGCTGCACTAGGGAATGACATAAGAGGTTACGGTCATTTTTTAAACCAAACTTCTCCACAACTTAGGAGTGCTCAGATATAGGGTTTGGCTTAGACCCATATTGCTGAGTTACTAAATACTTAACATATGACTGACCCCCCCAAGGGTGTTTTTTGATTTTTGCACTTCACTTAGAAGGGGAAGGAAGAAACTTCACAATTCACTTATGGATCTTGCTCTCGCAAGTTATGTCCCACTCCTTTCACTGTAAAGCTGTAAAAATAAATACATTTTGTTCTCTCTCTTTTATATATCTGTTATATATTCATTAAGAGGTACAAATCGTAAGTGGTAAGAAAAAGATACAAATATCAGATATGAAAAATGCCAAGCATAAAGTCTATATGCATGCTAGACTGTTTTACTTCAGCTCATTCTGGGATAGAGCAAGACACCTCTATGAGAAGTTCCCTATTTATACAGCATATTAACAGTCACAAAAACAAGTATTTCCCATTTTATCGGTAAACAAAGGATAGAACAGTAGATATGGGAACTTGCCATTCAGCAGCGGAAACTATTTGTAAAGCTGGGAAACTGGAGACACCAGGAAGAAAAGGCTTAATGAAACGGGGCAGAGTCTGTGCCAACCGTCAGATTTTTTACATGTACTTCCAAGTAACACTTACTGAGAAGTTCTCTCTGTACTGCTCTGTCACAATTGCAACACTTCTTTGAATGATGCAAAATAAAGATAATATGATCATAACTCATGTTATGATAAATGCTACTGTAAAAATAGTTTATTCCTGCTACTAGTCTTTAGATGCAATCAGTGATTGATTAAGTAATTTAAGGTTTGATTTCATATAAAGCCACAGCCAGGGGACAGTTTCTTTTCTGTAATCATCAGCTAAATTACAGGAACTTTCCATTACTGCTTTGGATAAGCTAGATCTAACAGGATCTCCCCAGAAATGTTTTCAATTAAACGATCCTTTCTCCAGCACTTGCACTCTGGGGAGAGGGTAGTTTAACATACATATTTCTTAATTGTTTTTAACCTTTTCAGAGGCTTAAAATTTAGACAAATTTGGATGAATTCTCACAAGAATGGCAAATGTCATATCACTGACAGCAAAGTGATGATGACAAGTCTGCTCCAAAGCATGGAGTTCCCCAACAAAACGGATGTAACATTTTTTTTTTAAAGAGAGAAAAACAACATATTTTTCCTGGTTTTATTCTCAGGCAGACCTCTAGCAAGGACAATTTTAGCCTGATCAATCAAAAGGAAATGAAAATGAGATCCTATAATAGAAAGCTTTAGGTAACCTTAACTACAGATTGCCTACAGTGCTAGTTATGTCTATAAAACCACAAATGCAGTGCTAGTTATGCCTATAATAACAGTGTTAGTAGTGTCTACTTACAGGTGGCTGATACTTTCCATCATTAGACTCAGACCCCTCTAACACCACAACCACTAAGCACCTCAACAAATAAACCTGGTACTTTTAATATAGATACATATAAACAAACCTGGTATGTTTAATATATTCATCCCCTCCCCTGAATCCCAGATATCAAATAAGGCATTTTAAGGGGAAATAAAAAATTCTTCCTGAACACTGTACATGACTGGCAGAAGCATGGGATTAATACAGGATAATACAGTGCAATGAGTATTCTACACATATGAATAATTCAGAGCCAGGACTAACAAGGAAAGGAAACCTAATCCAGAAAGAGCTATCACAACTACTAAGCCTAGCAACTGCACAAACACTACTGTAGTATGCCCTATAATATAAACCTAAGAATTTCTTCAAAGCACAAACTCATAATATGTAACTTGGGATATTGCAAGCCCATCACCCCAGCACAGAACTGCAACACTCAACGTCCTCTGTCTTGTACTGAGACTACTTTTTCTAGTTTTAGTTTCAGCCTCCAAATCTGACCCCTTTGTGGAAAGATATTTTCTAGAAAGAAAATGTGTAGTGTTCCCTCAAAGAGTTCCCCACATTGTTTTGTAGTTCTTTGTCCTTTACATAGAATAGGCTAATGATCATACCTCCAAATAGGAAAGCTCTTCAGAGATCAGCAGGAAGCTGAGTTCAGCTGTCCAGAGGACCCATACCGTCTCACCACTTTTGTCACTTTTCACTATCTCTCCCACAATATAATTTCAGCGGGGTCATCTTACCTCTGCTCCCCCTTTGACCAGGGCTATTCTTGAAACTGCTCCTGGAATAGCGACTTCATGTTGGATTATCTTTCTGGCAAATCACCAAGGAAGTGCACATAAAGAAAGGGCACTGTATTCTCACATATATTTGTCTTCACAATTTCCTTCACTTACGTGAACTGATCTTAATTAAAGTTGTATTTTTTTTTCAAAGATAGCTCTATGTTTTCACTCCTGAGCCATTTGGAGAATAGAAATTATTTTACCTCTGCTCCTGAATACTTGTGTGTGTGCTGAACGAGGTCCTTCAAGCAGACTTCATCACTGATGGGCATTGATTGAAACTGAAGTTTAAAAATCTCTTGACGAGTGGTTTCATCTGGCAAGGGGATGTAGATGATTCTGTCAAGTCGTCCAGGTCTCATCAAAGCCTGTTATGAGAACAGCATACAAATCAGACAACAAAATATGGAACAAGTCAACAATAAGATAATTTCTCTCTTTCCCACTAACAGTTAGGTCATGAATAGACAGTGTTATTCTCAGATGTTAGAGCTTTCCAGTAAATGAAAAGAAACCGATTCTAGCTATTGAAATTATATGAGTTACCATTTTTAAGAAGCAGAACATTTTCCTAAAAATTTCAGACTTGTTTAATTGAAGCTGGAAAGTTAAAACTTAGCTTATGAGCCATTGTCTTTTTTCCCCACATCTCCTCTTCAGTCAAGAGTACATCAGTAAAGACAGAAAATATAAATAATACATAAATTTACTATTTTACATTGTGGTATGATCTTGCTAGCTCTTTAAAAATTTATAGCAAGAAAAGGTATCCTTTCACTTTTTATTACTTAGAAAAGGTAATGGTGAGCAGTACCATCCAATGGCTTTGAATTTTAACTGAGAAATTGATTTCAAGAACTATAGTTTAGTGTATTTGACTATCAATGTAAGTTGCTCTGAGAGGAATGTTTTCCTGATGTGCTACAAAGCAACTTAAAATTAAACAATGGAAAATAGTTACAAGTTGCACCCCTAATTTTGCAGTCTTATGCATATGCATAACTATGAATTTCTAATAGCCATTTTGTGCTCAGTAGAACTACTCATAGCATGTAAAGCTAGGAGTGCTCTTCAGTCTTTGCAAGAGCATAAGAACATGTGGTGCAATGGCACAATAAACTAAGGCAATAGTAACACCAAAATATATAAATGCATAAAAGATAAAATATAAATAAGAACAGAAAAAAGGAAAATAAACCCCATCCCTAACTACAAACTGAAAAATAGCCATATAAAATAAATAAAGCCTCCCACCCCACAATTTAAGTATCCTGTTTTTTTCTAAAGGCAAAAAAAAAAGTCCAAGTCTTTTATGTAAAATTTCTAAGCTGAATAATGGCCCAAATTCTGAGGCCCTCATTCAAGCAAAACTCATATGGGAGGCAATGGGAATTCTGTCTGTGTCAGGACCTCTGCATTATGTTATAAGGAAGTCAAAAATATTTTGGAAGCCAACTCTTTAAACATTTGAGGCGAAAGGGAATCATTTCTATGTTTTTGGAAAAGTCTTCCATATTTTTGGAAATTGTTTTTTTTTTTTTTTAAAGTTTCATTAGCTCATAAAGAACATCCATTTCAGGGAAACATATAACCCAAGTGCATGCAAATACTATTTAAAATACATTTTTAACTGAACCATGTTTATAAGTTTCAGTATATAACCTAAATTGTTTTTATGTTATGGTTCTCCCTTGGGCAGTGTGGTTTGAGTTCCAGATGACTTGAGATACTGCACGGTTGTCCTGGGCTGTCAGCCAGTAAGTCTTTTCCCAGCCTAATCATGTCAGTGAAAGTCATAGTGAAAAAAATAGTAGGAAAGAGCCTTCCTTCCTACACAGCATTGATCAAGTTAACACCCTTCCTAGAGTTTCTTTAAAAAGACTGCTATGATGCTTCAGGCTGGAAAAATGTACCCTGAATGTTAAGAGATGTCCTGTTATTTTTAAAACAAACCATGACAATTCTCAACTACAGAAAGTGTACTAGAGTACATTGTACCCCATCTAGCTATCCACAGGAGCACCCATGGCTTCACTTAGGGACTCAACAAGCTAAAGAGACAATGCTGCATGTTTTATACTCCAGCATCTAAATCATTTATATTAGGGCACTTCCATGTTCTGCCAACACATTTGAAGGAAGAACGTGCATATTTCACGACTAGGCTGCGAAGGGTGGCATCATACTGCAACTGTATTTCTTCTGTTCTTAAGAAAATGCCTATAACTAATCCTATCACCTACCAAAAACAGAGAATGTTCACACGAGTTCAATGGTGTACTTCACTTAAATCAGGGCAGATTTAAATTAGGAAGCCTACTTAATTAGGACATTTCCTAGGAAGACAATTTAGCTGAAAGCCCAATGCTGCTGATACAGTTAGTAAAATCTTCTGGCTTCAAGGGGATTCAGTCATCTGGTACCAACTAGGAAAGTGGTACTAATTTAGTAGATGTTAAGAGTTATGAACCCCAAAAAATGACAAAGCCAGTAGGGAAATACAGATTGCCCAAGCGAGGGACTAACATAGGAGGGATTGGGGGGGGAGGAGGGGAACGCAGCTAGGTTACAGAAAATACAATGTTAGCCAACTAAGGCACTAAATTCTAAGATGTGGTATTTTAAAACAGGAGAAGAACTACTTCACAAAGTTCAAAATGGAATACAGAGACTATAACATTAATGTTATAACATTAACATTATAGTTAATATTAATCCATTAAAGTTCAAAATGGAATCCAGATATGATAACATTTTTCACTTGGTCTTCACAGAATGCTTGAATGGTTGTGTTTTCAAAGAAACCTTGAACCTTGAGGCCCATCTGACGTGCAGTGAGGGCCTACCAGCTTTTCTGGCCAACAACATACCATCATGTCTGGCTGCCTTTGACACACATAGCCTGAATGACTGTGCTAGACTAATTGGCACAAGTCTAGGGCTTGATCTTAGGTTTCTGGAGCTGCAATGAAATCCCTTAAGTGCTCCATCACTCCTAAATGGTGGCTCAAGCAAAAAATACTGACACATTTTGATAAACTCTTTACCATATTTTCTACTTAAAAGGCAAAGTATTGTTAAATTTGTATTTCTGTAGTGCTTAAAGGCCTCAGCTAGGACAGTGCCCCATTGTACTAAGAAGCATACAAAAGTGAAAGCTAGTTTGAGCTCTGAAGAACTGGCAGCTTAAACAGACAAGACAGACAAATGGCAGTGCTGCTGTAATCCCTGTTTTAGAGAGGAGGAACTGTGTTACAGAGTGATTAACAGTCAAAATCTTTTCTGCATTTTTTCTCTGCATGAGACCACAGGAGTAGGTGACCCACAGAGTACATTCTCCAAGTCTGAGGCCTGAAAAATTCTACCCCAATCTCCTAATCTCAGCTCATATCATCTCTAAACTACAAAAAATAGCTGTGGCAAGAGGTTTCAGTATTGAGCCCTGATTTCAGAAGAATGAAGGCCTGAAAAGGCAGGTACTTACTACCTCTGCACTTCATGAGATGGGGGCTATGAATCTCACCTGCCTCCCAAAAATCTTACTTTATCCAATATCACGTTCCAAAAAATCATCTATCCAGCTGACTGGTGATATAGAGCACAAACTTAAAGCCTTGTTACTTGCATATGAGAAAGAAGAAAAGGGCCACAGACAGGCGATCATTTCTACTGGTAAGAATTTCTCTGAAACTGTTACTGGTAGAAAAATAGCCCAGGAGCTGGAGTGTACATGTATTCCAGTCCTCTGGACAGGGACCTACACAGGCAAGCTCTCCAGCCAGGTACCACTAGAGGGGCTGCTTTCTGGCCACCCCCATCCTTAGGGAAGCCCATTAATTGATAACGTATTCTGTCCCCAACCTGGGAGGGGGACAGAGTGCCAATATGCAGCCTCCCAGCTTTTGAACAGTCTTGTGTTCAGCAATGCATGGATTGAGGGGTAGGGACAACCTCCCTGACCCTGTCTCCTTGGCATTTAAAGCCCATGGGGTCACGAGCTGTGGTGGAGGGGGAAAGGGGTTGTGATTTAAAGCCAGCGAGGCTGAGAACTGGGGCAGCACTAGCTTCCCCAACCTGAGTTCCCAAACCCAAGAGCTTTGACATCTTTGCCTGTGCCACTCAGCTTGGCAGTGGGGGCAAAGAAAAGCCGGACAGGGCTAGAAATTGGGTTTGGGAACAGCCTCCCAGAGACTGGGTCCAAATCCTGAGTCCTTTGCAATCCCTACCCCTGCTGCCCCACTGGGCAGAGCGGTGAGGATAGCAAGGGGAAGCTGACAGCCGCCAGCTTTGAATATGCTGCCCGAGAGATAGCTTCCCCATGCAATTTAAGAACCAATGCCCACAGCCCCCTATAGCAGAGCTGAGGGAACATAGGGCCGAACCACCCACCTCTGACTAAATGCTAAGGAGAAGCTCATATACTGAACATCACTGCCTTTGTTAAAAACAACACAATTCGTGGATACGAATGGTGAAATTTACTTTAGGATACATCTGTGAATTCTCATGAGACACCAAATATATCCAAAGTATAAATTCATTAGTTTGGTGGACAGAGATGTAAGAGTGCTTCTGTGTCCTACTACGAAATTTTCATCAAGATTCCCAACATCATTTACAAATATAATTTAAAACTGATGGCATAATGATTAAAAAGTCTGCATCTCTTCACTCCCCGGCCTGCTTTTCCTCTATAACAGAGGTTCTCAGATTGTGCTCTGTGGACCAAGCTCCGTTCAGGTGGTGGTCCGCAGAAAGCCTGTGGAATAATCGAGAATATCTGTACTTGGCCCTGCACTTAATTTATTTTTTCTGATGACGGAGATTAAGTGGTCCGCTGAGACCCTCAGCAATTTTCAAGTGGTCCAAGAAAAGAAAAAGTTTGAGAACCACGGCTCTATAAGATTATCTTTCCCCACTTCTAAATCTTGATAATCCCTCTCATTTTATTTTTTTTAAACTCTATAATCTGCTCAGCAATAACACAGACTTAAGGCTAGGACACTTCTTGAAGCCATTCTTATGGTAAAACATGATCAGCGGTTACACTGTGTTCTATACAAAGCTAACTCAACGTCACATGTAAATCTTTACAATAGAAACTATCTACATCTATGTTTAATATAATTCAGCAGTCCATTGGAAGGGAATGATTACTTACCCTATAGCAACTGTGGAAGTAAAACATTTCTGACACACACCGAATGTACTCAGCTAGATTACTATTATTCTGAATTGCCAATATGATGATTTTTTTTTCCTATTTGTAAGAGTACAAAGAGACTCCTACTCTGCAAAGAAAATTCTTTAAACAGTACACAGCAGTCTCCATGAGTCTTCTTCATCTGCCCAGTATCCAGTTTGTCAGATGCAACAACTATGCATGCTGTGGTGCAGTATCAGACTGGGATTCTGTGGGTGTGTCTACACTATATGTTTACTGCAGTTGTTGCCCTGTGGGGTCAGGCTAATTCTCAGGATCTTAATATTGCGCTGTTAGACAGGAGTGCATGACACAATTGCACATATACAAACACACAAATCAATTAGGTACATACATACGCACACTACCAGGTCAGGCACATACACATCCAAACCAGCCTAGGCACATGCATACCTATCACCAATTCAAGCACATACACTATACACCACAAAAGTTAGACACAGATCACTAATTCGTATATCATGCACACAATGACATATATATACACATACACACACACACACACACACTAGTTCACACACATACAACTCACCTACACATATACACAGGTAAGTTCCTAATTTGGATGGTACAGTGTGTGTGTGTGTGCGTGCTTGGGGTACCTGGGACACTTGGGGGAAGGTGCAGGTGAGAGAGAGAGTTAAAGTGCAGGGAGTGAAAGTTGCCAGAACCGGGATTAGAACTGGTAGACTACAGATAAGCTGGCTGAGGAACTGAGGCTGGGGTTTACTTAAGGTAGACTGGGGCTGGAAATTGAGGCAGACAGCTGAGATATGGCGAAGGCGGGGGGCACAGATAAGTGGTGGCAAGGAGGAGACAGCCAGGAAAGAAATTGAGGCAGAAACCTGGTTGCTCAGGGGAAAAGGAAAAGGCAGTGGGGATAAGACAGTGGCAAAGAAACAGGGGGGGGTTGGAGGCAGAGAGGAGCTCAGGACAGGTTTTGGAGGTGGTGTTGAGCCAGAAACAGGAGAGGGAGAAATGTGACGGAAATTAGAGGGGCAAGGAGCAGAGACTGGAGCAGGGCCAAACCATACTAAAGCAAAACCCAACTTAGGGGTCCAAATAACAGTTTTATTAAACAGACAACACACTACACAGCCCTATGAAGTTATTGGTGTACACACACAAGCACTCACAATGGCAGCAGAAGAAAGAGAATCAGTGGAAGGGCCGGAGTCCAGGTAGGGAAGACAAGCAGAGTCCGAGTCCTTGGTTGAAGATGGGGTGAGGGGGTGATAGTTACCTATCCAGGCTGGAAAGGGATCTTTGCCCAACAGGTGTTTTCCAGAGGGGGGTCACTGGCAGGGCCTCTGGGTGGATAGGTGGTACGGCATGGTGCTGGTCCAGATGGAAAGGGCATCCCACTGGGTCTGTCTTCACTGCCCCTTTTTATAGGGGCAGACCTTGTGTGACCCTAGTGACAGGAGGCATGCCCAGGCACGGGTCAGTTCCTGGTATACTGAGCATGTGTGCTCCGTACAGGGATGTGCAGTTTCAGGTGTCTGTAATGGTGGGGTAAAATGGTAGAGTCGCTGGTTCTGCAGGGTCTTTTGTCTTTCAAATCCTGGGTTCTTGTCTCTGTTCCTGGGTGAGGTCCATGGTTCCTGGATGAATCAATGTGAGGTGATGGCCTGGTCATTACAGGCCACTCAGTAGAGGCCTGCTACCATTGTATTTCAATCATTCCCAATTACTCTCATTCATCCGGGAACCAATTTACATGGGAGGGGTACATGAATCATACAGCTGCAACACAGGGGAAGCCTGGACAGAGGACACAATATGGAGGCTTGACATACAAAATGGAAACTTGACATGACTTACGCTAACTTACATATATAGGCCTAAAACAGTAATCACACAATAGAAAAACAGTACAAACATAATTATTATCACTTATAGAACAGTGGGTATCGATATCAAAATAGCAGGGAACTTATTTGCAAAAAAGGGAGAGAAAAATAAAACTTACTACCTAAAATAAAATGGTAAAGCTTATCCTACATCTCAGCTTACTTATACTTATCTATAGGGAATAGAGAGGGAGAGAAAAAGTCAGGTTGGGGAAGGAAGGGAATGCATTTTAAAATAAATAAAAGAAGAAAAACTGGGGGTTTGCTACACAGTTGCCTAATTAGCTGTGCAGTAAATGTTGGCATCTATATGTGCAGCCCTATTAGCCCCCAGGAAACTAATAAATTCCCAAGTAGGTTAGTACTTGTAAATACAATCCTGCTGCAGAGTTTTTTTGTTCGCGGCAACGTATATGCAGACGTTGATCTGGCTGGCTGGGGCAGAAGGGTGCTTCAGTATGGGGGCTGCCTGCTTGACAGCACGTTGGGCTGGCAGGCTGACACCCTGAGCCCCCTGCCAGCTGGGGCTGCTTCAACCAAGCTCGATGTTCTACTGTCCCAGGTGCACATGTAAACCACGGCACTGGGAGCAATACAATCTGGCGTGATATGTGCTGGAGTTTATTGCTGTACATTAATAGTCACGTGTAGATGCAGCCTGTGTTATTAGGCCTGGACAAGACAGAAGGCAAATGAAGACCAAGGGATCTTTGCAGCAGATCTGATAACCAAATATATCCACCTTTATGGAGTTATCACAATTTCTAAGCCATCTCATTTTTTATATTATTCTGGAAATCAGGGGGGATAGGTGGAAATGCATTTTTAACACTTGGTTGTATCCATCATGGTGAGCAAGACTATGGCGGGCATCCTCCACTGACAGACTATCAGGTGTGAAATGGATTTCCACTTATTGGTTAACCAATTTCTGCTCAGAAAGTCTACTAGGCTGTCGCTGATCACTGGAAAACGTAGAGCCAGTGAGATCACCCCATGCTGATAACACTATAAACTACCATGAAGCTGGTGAACAGCCTCAGTGAGACTAACAGACAAAACCTTATCTTGATAATGAGCCGCATTATGAATATCAGGTACTTCTTATGGGCCGAATGAACAGCAATATGTCAGTGTGCATCTTACAACTCAAGAGTGGGAGCAAGAAAGATTGTCTTGAACCTGACAGTATATAAGTTGCCGAGTTTCCTTAGCTCCTGGATGAAGTCCCCTTTTTTCTATTTGTATTGAGTAAATATTGGGAGTAGAGGCTTTTTCCCTGAACAGAGAAGGGAAAGGTTACATGTAGGACACACAGAGTGGAATTCCATGGAGTAGCCATGGGCACTGAACTCCAATGTCTACCTGTCTAATGCCCGGATACACTATACCTCAGGGGTTAATAGTATCTCATTAATAGAGGTCATCCTGGCTATACAAAAAGCTGACAATATGTCAAACTTGTAGGACATTTTGGATACGAATATAATGGCAGTGTTTAGAGTACCAACATGAAGAAGAACTTCTGCACTGCCCTAAGGTTGTCCAATGCTAATACCAATGCTGAGAATCTTGCTCTATCCACTGACACTAGACAGAGAACTATAGGTGAGATGTGGCATTGGGGTAGTTGTGCCCCTGGATCCTGGCCCTCTTGACGCACTGGCACTGGATATCTAGCTAGGAGGCCACTGGAGCTGGAGTAGGCCCCAAAACTCCCCACTAGAACCATCTTTTACTATCCTCTGAAGTTTCCTTTATAGATATAGGTGACCTTCAGGCTGTTAACTGGACCAATGCCAGTCGTGACAGCTAGTTTCTGTAGAATTCTGCAAGTGTCTGGCGGTACTGCACACAGATCTGAGGTGTGTTTCTCTGCTAGACAACAGGCAACAGGCTTGCCCCCGTAATGTTAAGGACTTTGTCCCTTGTCCCTAACCTCTATAATGTAACTTTTTATGTAATTAGTTTCCCTAATTCAGGGGAAAAATACTTAAAGTTGTAACACTCAGGCAAATTACTTATGGTTCCTGCTAAGAACAGACGTACTAATTCCTAAACTAAAATTAACCTTAGGGGTCCATTAATTTTTTTAAGCATCTGTCATTAGTTAGCTTGTCAGAATAATGTTTAGCCACAGCAAGAAGTATATTGTCAGGCAAAGCAGAATTAAAAAGACACTGCCAGTAGTATGCTAATTAGATAAGCAGAGAGGTTTTTGTGAGACTGGAACATAAAAGCTTAGCCAGTTACACATTTCTACTGCCACAGCCTACTGACTTCTTTCTGACTAAATCCTAGAGCAACTCAGTTCCTCAGTACTACTACATACAACCTGACATTTGAAAAAAAATAATATTACACTGGGAGGCCAGCAAAATTTGACATAATTTTTCTCTAGCAAAATGAAAACTGCACAAGTAGAGTAGAGACAGTAGACAATAGAAATTAGTTCAGACAATTGGTACTGAATGTTCCCTGTTGCAATAAATCTTCACAAATGGAAATGTGCTTTTATACTAAATAGGGATATTTTTATTTTAAATAAAACCCCTTAATACAGAAACTACAGAATGTTTCAAAAGGTAGTTTAGTCCAGTCCCAGGAGTCCCTTGTGATCAGACCTGAAACAATAGGAAGAGAACTGGAAGGAACAGAACAATTTATGATTCAACTCTTCAAATCTAAACCAAGATGATCTGTAACTGAAGCTGCTACTGACAAAACAGTCTTGAAAACTATGGTACCATACATACATCATGAATTCTAAATTTATTAATGTAATTATTCAACTTTTATCACCACAGTATGAGATTCTTTAAAGTAATTAAAAACAAGCACCCTGTAGCCAATACAAAAAAGCTTCATTGTCTGATAGTTTGTGGTATCTTTTCTGTTTCTTTATTTGTAGAGGAAATACTCTGAATGAAGAAACTATCAAAGTAAAACAAAGTTGAAAAAAATCAAATTAGTTTTTTTAGTTCACCATCCTTCCTGTCTTTTGCTGGTGTGAATCCCATAGCCTAAATCTAGTTTCTGTAAAAAGTGCTGTTTCTACAATCAAGAGCCTCCCTCTGGTCAACTGACAATTTCATTGTTGTGCTAGAAAGTAGCTGGTCATGGTCACAAAAGACCAATCCATGAAACACTTTGCTTATAATGATAGAAACCTTGAGCTGGAAATTGCATTCAATGGAAGCAGATTTGTCTTGTTCAGCAGGTGGGCTGGCAACTTTTTGGATTATTGTTCAGCACCGTTTCATTCCAAGATATAATAATGAGCTGCAACAACAAGGCTTAGAGGTCACAAATGCATGGGTCATCACGGCCTCATGAGGTCAGGATAAGGCACAAACTTTTGGCCTGTAGCAAACAAACTGGGTGGGTTTTTTTGTTTATTTTCATTTCAGCATCTAAAGCAAATAATCCAGAAAGGCTATATACTAATTAACTTAATCTTGAGGTCAGATGTTCAGAGGAGGCGAGTTCTTTGAAGTGCTTCTGTCTTTACATCAGCCTCACCTTAGCCTTGCATTAAGTAGCTGATTTGGGGTAAGCAGTAAGAGAGCTGGGTCATGATGCAGTTGCACATGAGGTAAACCAGGCAAAGTAACAGGTGTAACAAGCAGTTTCCGCACCCTGGGTAGTGGCAGCAGCCAGGGCAGTGGTGGTGGATGGGCCAGCAGCTCCCACCATTCTTGCATTCATGCTAAACTGGTTTGGTGGGTTTGGTGGCCTGGAGAAGGCTGGGAATGGGGACATGCAGCCTACCTGGCAGCACAGGTCCCTGCAACTACACCCCCATTTGTTGTAAAATCCTGGCTCCATTTATGACAGCAGCACAGTGTAGCACCTTAGAGGCTAACTGGTTCAGGGAAGCATAAGCTTTTGTAGATGGCAGCCTACATACAGCATCTGACAAAGTAGGCTGTCATCTACAAAAGCTTATGCCTCTCTGAACCAGTTAGTTTCTAAGGAGCTATACTGTTCTGCCTTTTGCCAGAATTCAGACTAACACAGCTAATGACACCTGTCTTGCTTTCAATATATGGAGATAAGACACCAACTTTCTATGTCAAGTGATGGTTTCTTGAATACTTCTGAGACTTGTGTCTCATGTCTTAGATTAGTCACTAGCTGAAGGAGGTATTGAAAATCTGTTAACAGGGGCCCAAGGTTATTATGTCTTTTGTTACATCCAGTACAGAAAGTAGTAGGAGTTTCAATTACACCGTTGGTTACCATAAAGGCTTCCAGGGATTCCCACGTCTTTGAAAAGGACTAAATCCTTATATGGACGCCAATTTGCCTCCCTTCCAATTCACAATGTGTTCTTGTTGATAGATTAAATTATGTAATTTTTGGGACTTTCCCCTGTGAAACAAGACTATTTTTTATACCAAGAAGAGTAAACTAGAATCTAAAATTAAATGTCACTGTGACTTTAAATAGCAGATATATATACCATAACCTACTTCTCTACCATCAGAACTGCTTTCAGAATGAAATCAGAAGCCAGGCACATTACATTAATATTAGGTTGCCTGCATCAGGACAAGGGATAGGTACATTTTATATTTTTGTGAGATTTCCCCCCTGTTGAAGTAAAGTGAAGGCCCAGGTGGCTTCTGCACTGAGCCAGAAAGGCTGATGTCCTGTAATAAGGCCCTTGAGTCAGCATCTGCTGTTCTTTGGCCAGCTTCCGTCTTCCTGTGGATACTAAACCTTCTTCCTTGTTCCTAAGATTTGTGTGGAAGATTCTCTGCTCTTGTTACAGAATATCTCAAATTTTCTCTCAAACTGGGGTAAAATGCTTTCTTAACCTATTTAAGAATTATTATTTTAAGCATTATATTCAAATAGTTGGGGTACCAGAACTGACTCCTACAAAGCACAGTATTCATCTATTATCATATCTGATACAAGGACTTTTCATTATATGTGTATTTCTAAAATTCAGGCTGTACAACATTTCTGTCATGTCGGTCTTGCTCAAGACCTGGAGCATTGTGCAAGCTGACAAGAAAAGACTTGATGCGTTTGACAGCAGGTGTTCAGGAAGAATGTGCAATATCAAATGGCAGTACTTTGTAAGGAAAAGGCACATTTTACGTCGTTATTAACCAAAAGAAATGGTAAAAAGGAGGGGAAAACAGATGGTTTGGTCTCCCAGTAAGATGCCACACAACTCAAACAGTAAGAATGTTTATTTCAAAGGAGCCAGCAAAGAAAACAAAACTAAACAAAAGATGTAACTTATCCTTTTACAGACAAATGGCAAGTGCCTCTCCTTGACTAGTGGCCACCTGGCACCCCTATTCACTCATTAGGTACAATGCCAGTATTTCATCATTTTATTTCAGTCACTGTTTTGACTTGTACCCAGCTGCAATTTGTCATGTCAAGATAGTGAAATCCTTCCATGTACTGCATTGTATCTTCCAAATCAACTCTTTTTTTTCTAGGGAAAAAACCCACATTCAACTGTCATGGGATGTTCAATATCCTGTATGTATATTCCATGGGCTGTATCAGACACAATGGCTAAGTGCAGGTGCATTTAAATCGCATTTAAAATAGCCACCCCAAGATAAGTCGGGATGAGGAGGCTAGTAGAGAGTGTTGGGGGAGCGAGCAAGCTTGGGGGATGGGAGGATCAGGGGTCCACAGGGCAATGGGAGGACAGGCAGCATCTGAAGAGGAATGGGGGCAGGCAGCATCCAAAGGAATGACTGGGGAGATGGGGGGGCTAGTGATGTCTGCAGGGTTGGGGCAGCTGGTGGGATCCACAGGAGCAATCTGGGGGCAGGTGGGGTCTATGGGGGGTTGCTGAGGTCTGGGAGGGTTTGGGGGAGATCAGGAGGGCTCACAGGGAGCCTTACGGGGGACCAGAGGTTATTTTTAGCCCCCAACCCCCACCCAATTAACCTACATACCTATCCCTCCCCCCCAGTGATACTTACTTCCTCAGCTCCTAGCAGTGGCAAACACTAATCTTAGTGGCACTGGAAGTAGCTTTTTGGATGGGGGGTTTGGTGGGCTGGAGGACAATGGGTGGATAAAAGACCCATTGCCAGGGTGGTGGAGAGGAGAAACAGCCTGGCGGACAGGGCCAGCAGGTAGTCTTTCCCAGCCCCAGAGCTGCGCAGGTAACCGTGTAGAAGTTCGATGCCCCGATTTAATCTAGATCAATTAAATTTGATCCAGGTCTATCTTAGACGGGGTTATGCCATTTTTAGACCTGTCTGTGAGTGTGAAATGTCTGCCTTGTAGTGGGTTTAGTTTGATTTCTGATCATTGAAACCAGGTCTAAGTGTAAGGTCTGCCCCTGGGCAAACTAAGTTAGATTGGGTGGCTATTTTTAACCCAATCCAACCTCTCCATAACCTTCCTGAATGTCTGCACGTAGCCCATATTATTTTACTGCTCCACTAAGTGGGAGGAGAACTGACTTATCTCTACAAAAAGCATAATTAACTTGATGATTAACTTCTCTTAAGAAAGAAGTATTTCTTCCTATTTACTAAGTTGCCACTGTCATAGACAGGCCATTGCTCCGCTTCTATTTTAGTACAACTCAGAATCACATGTAGAAACCCTGGTGAACAACAGCAGAAGTGTAGGTGACCTAAGAAAACATATAAGCCAAAGTTACTTCAAGCCAAAGTTACTTCAAGAAGTATAACTTCTGACCTTTGCACAAAATAAGACATCAAATTTAAATCTGTTCTGAGATATTAAAGGATGTTATTTGGTTTTGAGTTCTTATTTTTCGTCACTGAAGATATAGAACCAGAAAGACTGAAATCATGTGAGAAAATCCAAAGACTGATAATATTTCCTGACCAGCCAAAACTGTAAATATTGGAAAGCAGCAGTATTTTTAATTAACATAAAATGACAGGCATTTAAGGGGCTACATCAAATTGTTCGTTTTCTCACAATGAATTTCATAAAGATTGTAATGTATTCTGCCAATGGGTTCTTTATTCTGGGGTGAAACCAAAGTTTGTAACAGTCTGCAAAGACTCAACCACAGCCTGCTTTACTCTTCTTTATGTAAAATACTTCCGTTTCAAAATGCTTTCCTTCTCTCAGGTGCCTAAGTGCCTGTAAGTGAATGTATTTGGCCCTGTTGTTACAGTGTTTCCACCTCAGAATTTGATTCATATTAAAAAAAAATTGAGAGAGAATATGAAAAAGAAAGACCTGCCTCCCACAAGTTTTGTTTTATTAAAATGGTAAATGTAAAACAACTATAATGGATGTGTAAAACAGCATCAAGGTCTGACACCTTCCACTCCTCACTGGAGAGAGGTTCTTACTGGAACTGCTCGCAGACTCATTGTTTCCCCCTTGAACTTCAAAGGGAGGAGCAGGAAGGTTAAATGTCAGCCTATCTTCCTTGTATCAAAGAGCTGGCTGCCACATTTACTGGCTCAAGTAAGTACAATAATGGCATCCTAGAAACACAGATGAAGCCATGGAGCGAACACAGGCCTCAAACAATTTTCTTAGTCCTCAGTATAAGAACTAGTGATTTAATATTTCATTAATTTCATTACCACTAAATGCAGACAATCTAATTTCTTCAAAATGATCAAAAAGTTAGTGTTGAAATGGACAGATTAGGGTATCCTGTTCAGTTCCCTACATGTAGTAAATTGTTCACATTAGAACATTTCTAGGTGTTTTGTTGAGACTAGTTTTAAAATAGTTCAAGCAATGGGGTTTCAGTCACTTCCCTTGGTAAGCAGTTCTATAAGCAATTACTCTGAAAGAGTAGACCCAGCGGATTTCCAAGCTATGTTTGATATTTTAAATAAGTAAAACTTTTGATATCAAATAGACAAGCATCTACCCCACCACTACCAGTGGAAGAGTCTAATTCCTTTAAATGTCATGCAAATCTAAGATAAACCCAATGAAGCAAATGAGTTACTCCAGTTGTACATCATAATTATTGAGCTCAGAATCTGACCTATTATAAGCACTCTTAAAGAGCTACTTAAGTATTAGTAAGACCAAAAAACCTACTTAAAGGGTGAATCGATCTACACATCACTCTATGGTGACATTACTACAGCGCCGTGCTTTAGTATGCCGCAGTATGTGCACATAGCTAGATTTCACTGCTACATCACTATAGCAGCACACTATACTGGGGGAGCACGCCAATACAGTGATGTAGCTGCTGATCACATGTAGACCCGTGTGATCGCTATGTTGCCACAGCGCGTCACTATGTTGCCATAGGGTGACATGCAGACGCACTCAAAGAGCATGGGCATATGTTAGTGAATGCACAGGTATCCAAGTTTGCATTGTGTATACACAAATTTGAACGCAAGCAATTTTGCATGAGTGTAAACAGAGATGTGACTGAAAATCTAGCTGATGACTAAAAATCCTACTCAGTACCCCTTGATGACTTTTTTGGACCAAATAAAAGCTTTATGATGTACTCCCAAATTATTAATACCTAGAGGTTTCAATTTACATTTCTCATTGGGGTCTAATATCTTTGGCCTAAGACTATAAAATTACGTAGTAACTGCTACTCTGAATTTTGTTTTTTGCACCTTAATATATTTAAGCAAACCAACACAGATCCTGAGAGTAGGACTAATTTCATACAGTCACCAAGTGAGGCAATACATTACAAATATGGTCTCTGAACCTACAGTTAGGTATTTGCCCTCAGGAAGGATAACAGAATCTGACCCAAACAAACATGAAACCAGTTTACATTTCCGCGTGCCTTCTGCTTCTACCTGCAAAGTATACACTTGAATATGCATCTTTTTAGAGCCATTGCTTGTAAAAGTGCAAAAAGTGCGTAGGCAGGCAAGGCTCTTCAGGTAATGTGATATTTTTTATTAGATCAACTAAATAGTTGAAAAAAAGTTCTTTCAAAGCTTTCAGGCACAAACATCCTTTGTCTGGCATAGGGAAACTGCCTGATGAAAGGTGTTTGCGCCCAAAAGCTTGCAAAGAACTTTTTTCCAAGTATTTAGTTGGTCTAATAAAGATATCACTTCTACCCAAAGAACCTTGCCTGCCTACGTCCTTAGACCAACACAACTATAACCAACAACCCTGCAAAGAGTGCATGTAATTCATGAAAATCATGTTTAAGTGGAAATATTCTAAAGTCCAGTAAAATAATACTTGTATATTTGTTCCACATTTTATCCCAAGCTTCAAGGGCCCCATTGTGATCCCTGCATATCCAAATCTTCCTCTGCAGTAAAGGGTAACTGAGGGGTAGGCAAACCCTGGCACATGTGCCAGAGTGTGGCATGTGCCAGAGTGTGGCATTTTGCTTGGCACTTGCACCTTGGGGCAGATGGCAGGGGAAGACACAAGGAACTCAATCCTTGTTGTGGCAGTGCAACCCCAGTCACTTCCCTGCCATCTACCGCAAGACACACGTGCACCTGCTGCCAGCAATGAGCCAAGCCAGGGCTCTGTGGATCTTGGTTCAGCTGCTTGAAGCCTCCCTACAGCCTGCTGCGAGCAGCCCGGGCTCTGGGGCAAGTGGCAGCAGCCTGCAGAGCCTGGGATGGTTGTAGCAGGCAGCCAGGAAGCTGAAAGCTTAATGTGGAATGACAGGGTGAATTTCTATGTCCTGCGTTATCATAATGATTCCTTACAGTTCCAAAATCTATGGAGAGCTGCTCTATTGATGAGTGAGTGCACAGGGAAGTTAAGGGTTACACTGGGCCTGAATACCTCAGTATTGATGTCACAGAATTAGGGCTATGAAGATAACCGATTTTTCAGTTCATTAGCCAGCCTTAAGAAAAAAGAAAAGAAAAAAGAAACAAAGCTTTTTGCTCACCTCAAAATGTTTAGTAACCATTTTGGACAATTTCAAAGCAGCAAAGCAATGGAAATGAATGGCTTAATATTCACAATAGGGAAGAAGAGACAACCACTTCACCTAACTGAATAGTGTAAACCTAGACTGACACCACTGCAATTACACACAGACTCTAGATCAGGGGTGGGCAACTATTGGGGCCCACAGGCCACATAGACAGTTCTGGGGAGCTGCTGCAAGCCAGTCAGTACCCCCTCCACAACACCCCAGACCCTGCATGCCCTGTGGCTCCCCACCACGGCCAACAGTGCCCAGCCCCAGCCCCAACTCCAGCTCACCCCATCCCTACTCTGGACTCACATGAGCAAGAGCACACCAGATGGGACCCGAGTGCACAACTCTGACCCCAGCCTTCCCCACACCTCTTTCAAACTGCCCACCCATGCTGAACAGTGGCAGTTCAGCTGCTGGGACCTTCTTGCTGCAGCCATTCTACAGCCAGGTTGCCTTTGGCTCCTCTCTGCTGTCGTTACTGCCACGTCCAGGCCACCCAGCAGGGTAGCAGTGGCAGTGAGAGAAGCACAGGCCCAGGTATAGTCTCCGGGTGGCTGAAGCAAGAAGGGCCAGGAAGCGGCGAAGGCCAGGAGTGCTTTTCTTCCACATCGAACAGTGGCTTCTGCTTACCCACTGCCACTGCTGGCACTGCTCATCGTAGGCGGGTGAGTCTGGTGTAGGCATATGGTGGGCAAGGTTGGGACTGTGTGCGTGGGTTCCAGCTGGTCTGCTCCACCGGGCCCAGTCCACAGCGGGGTCAGGATGGGCCGGGGTTGTGCACGCATGGGTTCCTGCCAATACCATGGGGTTGGGGACTGCAGCGGCAGCAGCCGCCCCCTGGGCTGCCTAGAAAAGCAATCCAGCTGCAGAGCCGCTCCAGCCCCACTGCATGCCCAGGGGGTGGCAGGATGTGCCACGGGCTGAACGGTGCCTGGCCCAGGCGGGATGGAGGGACCCTCTGTGGGCTGGATCTGGTCCATGGGCTATATTTTCCCCACCCCTTTTCTAGACGATTCTAGAGTAGCTACAAGAAGGAGGAAGAGGAAGAAGTGATGAACCTTCCTTTACGTAATCCATTGCTTTCTTTTCTCTGCTTTATAATCTAGTCACTCTCTTCCCTATCCCCCTCCCCCTCAAAAAAAATTTCACCTTAACCTATTTTCCACTTCTTCCTGGAATACCTGAAATCTCACATTTTGACAAATAAACCGTTCAGTCACAAGAATATGCCCACCCCTCCTCAGAGTCACTACTTGCCCCACATTCAAATTCAGAATAATTTCCCTCCTCCCACATGCTTGACCAGTTCTGCTGGCCAGTATGTAGAAGAACAGAAACACAGCAGTCTTGCTACTCTCTGTGCCTTGGTTTGCAGTAGCAGTTTCAGCCCTATGCTTACCTTATGTTAATCTGAGTGGCTGCATTTCAGCCACAACACGGGCACAAGTGACTGGTCCCTCACTTTTTACTTCTTTGTGTACAGGCAGATATGGATGTGTAAAGAATTTATATAGGTGGCAATGGTTATAACAAGGAGCGAACAGAAAATGGAAACTTGTCAACTGGGGTAACTTTGATCAACCCAGTAGAGAATTACTTCTGGAAAAAAACAGGGGTAAAACACTAGCAATCTTGTACCAGCACAGATTCCATTAGTCTCAACCCAGGGCTGCTAGATGCCAAAAGCAACCCAGCTATTACCCACTCACCTGTTCCTGAGTGGTGAGGAACAGTAAGAGCCAACTACTGTGTAACTATCCAAGGATAACTGCCTGCCTGTCCATTCTTGCTCCCAGTACACTGACACACAAAATTGATGTTAATTACATTGGAGTATGAGTTTGCTCATCTACGCTAGTGGTGCTAAACCTACCTGGCCCTGAGGGCTGAATGAGGGGTGTGGGGCCAGTTTGAGTGCCAGACCTCGCTGTGGCACGACCCTATGTGCCGAATCTGACTGCATGCTGAATCCCAAGTGTGAGGCCAGGCAGACCCGCAGGGCTCACCAACCATCCAGAAAGTAGGCGGAGGTGGGGTAGCCATGGGAGTGTTAATGCCATGGCTTTCAGAAACATGGGCCATAAGTCTGTATTCTTAGCGAATTGCAGAGTTGCACAGTGAATTTTTGGTTGAGAAAAAGAATCCTAGCAGTCTTCCCCTTTAACTGCTAGACATCACTTCCTCCCAGATTTCTAGTAAAATGATTTTCACTTAAAGTTAAAATTAACTGAAAAAAAAAATCTATCATCAGCTAATAAACAACATAACACACTTTCCTTAGTGCATGTTTATGTAAGTGAGTCTGTGCTCTTGACTAAGAAGTGCTAAACCTCAGGAATGTTAGTTACTTCTTCCCCCCCACCCTTTTGGGGTGGGGGGTTTAATAAAAGAGCCCCTTTAGAAAAGATTACAATTATATGTAATGGAACCTGGAAGCAGACTCTCTTGGCAATTAATCACCCAGGAGCCGTTGCAATCCTGCAGGCTGTTTCTGACAGATTTTGAGTGCTTTACAGGAATCTCTGGGATAAGATGTGCCTGGGCTGGCTTCTGACAGGGACTGCTCATGTATAAAGGGGTTGGGTTTTTTTTTGGTATTTTTTTTGTATATATACACGTGCATAGATACACACATACAGATGCACGTGTGTGAGAGTGTCTGCACGGATTTATATATGAAATTCTTTCTTTACATACATGGAATAACTGCAGTACTCATTTATTGGCCCCAAGGTGAAAAATGCCTTTTCTTCCTCTCAGCAAAGTAGAGCTATCCATCACTTAACAGAGATACTTCCTGTTTTCAAGCAGTTGGGAAGGCATGACTTCCAACCCAAATACTTGGCTTGGCAAGTTATTGCTGTGTTGATAGATGCTTTTATAACCACTTCATTCCACCTGAAGTTTCAGTATAAAAAGAGCATTTTTTTCAGAGGGAGGAGAAAGAGAAAGAAGGAGAGGAAAGAGAAGGAGAAGGAAGGAAAATACCACAATTATAACAGCTGGATGACAGAGGTTAGTATAGTTCTGACAGATGTTACTGTATAACCTCAAGATGACATATTAGGGAGAAAAAAAAAACTCCTGTTCCTTGCAGAAATGAAGGAGAATATTGACTGTAAGCCAAAATATTACAAGTCTTTTCAGAAGCTTTTGAAAGCTGTAACAATAATCTACCACATAATGTAATATTTTTCATACTTAACATATGCCTTTGGATTACCATTGCCCTGAGTGATTAAATTACCAGCACTGGAGAAGATTCTTTTCAGAAAGGTATCTATCCTCAAAATTACAAAAGTACATACATAGCAAGTTAGTTCTGTCTGTGCTTGCTTAGTAACACTTTTCCATCTTCTGTTTTCATAGGCAGAAGGAAGGTTTTCTAACTAAATGTAGCTCTGAGTGCTTCTCAAGATCAAAGTGTTTTAGTATGTGATAAACAGCAATAAATTGCTTTGTCTTCATTGCATGCAATTTAAAAATCCATACGATACAGTTTACACACATTTTCTTTGTGTTACATTCTGTATTGCTTACACATAAGCAATAAGTCACAGAAGTGACTACCCTAGGAAAAAAAAATCCTGCTGAGTTTACCTGGACTCTGAATAAATTTCAGAGATCTGCCTATCAAACCATAACCACACAAGATGTGTAAGAAATGTCCATGGACATTACTGAAGAGGAAGAGAATAGTTAAGAGTTAACATTACAGGAAAGATTTTCAGAAGCATTTTAAAATTAGATCAAAGTTCAGTTATACCAACTAAAAAAAAAAAAATCAAGGAAAGATAATATGACTTTTCTTTTAAGAACTACTTTCACAAGTAAGGTTTGTGAAAGAATATTCTAACTTCAGTCTAATGGAACAGTCGTCAGACATTTGGAGAGAATAAAGACATGCCATTTGAAATTAAAGCTATACTGAAAGAGGAACGCTGTCCAGGACACCAAAATGATTCCTTTATCTTCTTAGAAATGTCCTGGGACTTATCTTCTAATTGGATAGGTTCAGAAATAGGAAAAACCTCTTATCCTCTAAATGAGTAACTTCCCTGCCTCTCAGTACATATATCACCAGTGTTAGAACTGGGAATAATAGATGTTCTAGAGGTTAAGAATCTATTCTGTACTATACTAGCTCAGATGTATAAAGCATACAAATGGAATGATTTCTCAGATGACAGTCTTTACCTTAACTTCTATTATGTTCTAGTATACGAAAAAAACCCCCAGAAAACAGAATAAAAAAGAATAGTACAAAAGTAACATTTTTACCCCAGAAAACAGAATAAAAAACAATAGTACAAAAGTAACATTTTATTATACATAAGAGAGAACGTATTTGGGGCTTCACCATCGGTGGTAGAACTTCTAGTTGAAGACACGGTACATGTGCTTTTAAATATGGCCATCCACCTAGAGCCTTGATTGGGTCAGATTGTCTGTTTTCCTGCATTCAAGGAAGGAATGCTTACCAACAGCCAGATGGGTTGACAAGGAAGTCCACTCACAAAAGTGGAGGTGACATCATGCCAAAGCTTGAAAATGTGCAGTTAGTACAAAAAAACCTGTAAACTCAACTACAAAATCCAAGATAGCTACATGGCATGATATTAACATACTCAAAACAAAGTCTAATTGACAGTGGTGCACTGGCTAGGTCACGTGCAATGACACGATGTTACAAGAAAAAGCCCTGGTAGACATGTCTCTTCATTATTTATTGTAGGTGGACAGTCACCAATTTCCTCCACCTCTGCAGGAAAATGACCTACTAATTTTCCCCCTAGTAAGACAGAAACCTATTTTAAAGCCTGATTCCAGGAGCTTATAGGCAGTGTAGAGTTTCTATAAATTATAATGCTTGGAGTTGGGACTGCTGGGTGCAGACGGAAGATAGTGCTTGGACTCTGGGATTAAAATTCTTGCTTTCTAGCCAAAGGCTCAGAATCGGTTCTTATAAAGTCCTGAAAGCATTTTGCAAGCCTGCCAAAATGCTTATAGAGCCTACTAGGAAGTAACATTGGACTTAAAACTTGGGTGTTACTTCACTTTGAATCCTTCCCACACAATCAAATATTGCTTAGAATATAAACACAGCTCCACCCTCTCCATCGAGCTGGGTCCTTTTCTGCATGGCTACTACGTATATTGTTAAGCCATTAAATTCCCCTTACTCCTATTCTGTTGAGGGATTCTTTTATTCTTTCAACTGCATAAAGGCACGTCTGCTGTGGCAGACAATCTGGCATCAACCCTGGCTTCATTCTTAGCATGTCCTAGATATTTCCATCTCCCTTTCTGGATAACCTCAGAGATTAGGTGTTGTTCAACTTTGACGAATCTCAGCATTTGTAATAAATTCATTCCACTTAATACCTACTATTTTCCGGAGGCATTTTCTTTCAAAAGCATTTAGATGTTTGTCTGTACTTTTGGTGAAGATCCAGGTTTCACATCCACATGTTAAGGTGGAAATAACATTTAAGTTGAAGATCCATCACTTAGTTTTTAAGATTTAGGCTTTTTAGTGACTAACTGGGTTTCATGTTATAAATGCAGTTCTTGCTGTGCCAATTTGTAACCTTAGTTTCTTTTGGACATCTGAACTGGCTGGCACCTGAGTGCCAGGTTGTGTGAATTGACCTGTCTCCTGTATTCCATTATTTTCTAACAGAAGGTCTGGGTTCAAAGTTGCTAGATTTTTAGATTTGTTTTAGATTCATTTTCATAACTAAGGACTCTAGCTTGTTTGCATTGAAGGGAAGTCTCCTAGTCTGTGTTTGCACATTGATTCAACTGCCACTTCTAAGGCATTATTTTGAAGTCACAAGACGCCTGTGTTCTACTAGTCTATGATTTTTCTCTTTTGTTGGCATACGGTTACTCTTCAAGTCATCCCAAAATGATTCCTGATGAAGGCTACTTGATGCTGTCTTATAATTTTTGTCTGACAGTGTTTATTCCTTTTGATATTCTTTTCAGTGATAATTCTTTGGAGATAAATCTGGCTGACACACAAGCTTCTAGGCTGAAATGCAGATTGTTCTTCCCTTCACTTTGCTTCAACTCCTTCCTTTAATCTCCCGAAGATGACACTGCAGAAGACTTCAGTTACCATGGAAAGAACTGTAGTATCACAACAGTTACTGCAGATGCTTAGGTTACTTTCTTTTGACATTCTTTAATTATGATATTATTGATTATGATTTAATTATGATATTATTTTTCCATTGCTCTGGAAGCTTTTTTTTTTCCCAGTTTCACAATCATAAAAAAAAATCACTGAATTTTCAACACCTGTCATGTCATTAACATTTCCGGTGACTTGGCCTTCACTAGTAGGCCAAATTTTAACTTTTTTTTTTTAGCCGACTCTTTCAATTTTTACAATACCAAGTTACAGGGCAGTGTGGTCACGCCACAAGATAGGTTGCTGATACAGGTGGACCTGGGCAGGCTTGAGAGTTGGGCAGACCAGAACCAGATGAAGTTTAACACTGCCAAACGCAAGGTGCTCCATCTGTGGGCAAACAACCCTCAACATACACACAAGCTTGGTGGTGACAGCTTGACTTGCACCACGGCTGAAAGGGACCTAGGAGTAATGACTGACCATCATAAGAATATGAGCTGTCAGTGCGAAGCAGTGGTCAGCAGGGCAATCAACATGCTGGTATGTATCAACCGATGCATCTCCTATAAAACTAAGGCAGCGATACTCCCGCTGTAGTCAGCACTGGTGAGACTGCAGTTGGAGTACTGCATCCAATTCTGGGTGCCGCCTTCAATAAGGATGTGGAAAAACTTGAGCGGGTCCAGGAAAGAGCCATCCGTATGATCAGGGACTTGCAAGGCAAGCCAGTGAGGAAAGGCTGAGGGACCTGGGCCTCTTTAGCCTAAAGAAGAGACGGTTGAGAGGGTTCTTGATAGTGGCTTACCGCTATATCAGAGGAGTGCACCAGGAGCTCGGTGAGCAACTGTTCACTAGGGCACCCTTGGGGAAAACCAGAACCAATAGATAAAAACTCCTGGAAAGCCACTTCTGGATTAATGCAGTAAAAGCTGCGTTATCTGACACTTCATTAACTGACATGCATGCTCTATTAACCGGCATGCCAGTCGGCGCAGGTTGACACGGCAAAAGCAAAACTGGAAGTCCCGCTTCCAGCCATGGCCCGGGGCAAAGCAGCCTGCATAGGGCCCCCCTCCCTGTCCCCCAGCACACTGATGCCAGGGGAGGGGTGGCACGGTGCCTGTGCCCCAGCATACTGATGCACCAGATGTGGTGGGACCAGGCAAAGATGCCTCTCAGGTAACCGGCATATTTTGTTATCAGGCACCCCCCCGTTCCCCATGGGTGCCAGACAACAGAGCTTTTGCTGTACCAGGAAAAACTCCTTCACAGTCAGGGTGTTGACTGTGGAATAAACTCCCTCCAGAGGTGGTAAAGTCACCTACGCTGGAGGTTTTCAAGAAGAGATTAGACAGTCACCTTGCTGGGGTCACTAACCCCAGTTGTCTTCCTGCTTAGAGAGGGGGCTGGACCTGATTATCTGCAAGGTCCCTTCCAGCCCCTAACAAGCTATGAATTATTTGTCTGTTAGCCTTTAGAATATCTAGTTAAGGTCGTTTTAATTAATATCATTGTAAAGGTTGTAGAGTATAAGTATGAACAGATGTTCACCATACCCAATCTACATCTTACTTTAAGCCATGTGATTCTAGGTCAGGAGCACCTTGTGCATGCATTCTCTGGTGCCATGCCAGGAACTTAATCTAAGTCAGGGTGGGAGAGGGGCAGGCAGGATCTGGGGTAGGTTGTGGTGTGTCATGTCTCTGCAGGAGGTTATCTGTCCAGGGTGAAGGGGTTAGGGGGCTAAAAATAGCCCAAATCAGGATGAGAGGAATACGAAGAACACAACCCTGAGGCTGGGGCAAGAAGCTGGGTTTTCCCAATCACCAGGTTGCATTCTGTACACATGCAGATGTTCAAGTAGATCAGGCAAAATCTAACTTAGTTAGATCAGGCTAGGTCATTTTTCACCTGACCTAACCTGTCCAATTGTGTGTACAAATCAGCATTTAGATCAACCTAACCCTAGTTACACTGATCTAAATGTAACGTCTGCATGGACCCTCAGTCTATACTGCTCGATTACAGTGCCAGACAGCATTATACTGAAATACACTCTGGCTACTCTGTGCACATTGTCTCCCAAACCTGAATTACCTGTCTTAATTCATAGTTTTGAATGTTAGAGCTTACTGATATGCAGGCAGCACGCGGCAAAGTAGCTACATTATTTCAGGTTCAGGAAGTAGCACACAAAGAGTGAGTGAAGCCTGTCTTGTACAACACTATCTGGCAGTATAACTGAGAGATACAGAAATGTCTGTGGTTTTTTTTGTGGCGTTCATTTATTTAGCACCACAGCTCTTTGTTTTTTCTTTATTAAGGTCTTTCTTAACATACTTCCCAGGCAGAAGTTATTGAGTAGATAAAGTGTTTACTATCATCACCCCTTTTCTGCAGCTAGTTCATCTTCTTTGGTCATGTTATTTTCCATATATTTTCTCACCTTATGATATTTTGTAGCGATTAGCCCTTTTTACTTTCTGCAGGGGTTTTGTTGTCTTTTTTTTGGAGGTGTTTTATGAGACAGTATTTACTTCAGCTTGTTTCCTTTCTTTTGTGCAATGTTCTCACCTATCTCAGGCCAACGTGCAGCTTATCTGGAAAACGTTTATTGGGATATCTGCGATATTATAACATAGACAGGACCAAAACATGTCAACATTGACTTCTTGTGGTTGATCCAAGTCTTGAAGCACATGAATTTGTTTTCAGTACAATTTGACATTTGCTACTATAGTGTCTGTTCTGTTAGCTTTTGCTGTCAATATTCCTGGTACATTTAGGACTTTTAAAGTTCTTCAAATTGTCCATCTCGTCATCCAAAACTGGATGCCACCTATTTTGTTTTTAAAAATATTCTTGTTATTTGATGTTACTTACAATTGCAATTATTCCAGGGAAGAGAGAGGAGTTATTATTATCCTTTTTTCTAAAACTCTAGCTCCCAGCTAATTCTGGAAGACTAGTTAAATCCCACACTGCTGCATCTGTTTTCTAGTTCTGGAAGAGCTACAATGGGTCAGTACAAGAGAAAATATTAGACTTCACTACCTTTTAAAAGCCCTATTTAACCTCACTGAAGAATTCCTGGTCCTATGCCAAGTGGAAACAGGACATTCTTCTACCGCTCTTAATAGTATGGGTTTTAAATAGCTTCTCAGACTTTGATGCACATCATTTTGAAAATTTACTAAGGGCCAGGCACAGATCATCTTTGTATGAACCTCTCCTCAGGATAGCAATCCAAACTGACACACTTAGATAGGCTTCAAATGAAGTCAATGAAAGGGCAATAAGAGATATAAGGCACAAGGATTTGTCCAAACTCCAGGCTCTCTTTAGAGCTTAGACACCTGACTTTGAGGTATACATAAGGTATCTTCCTCAACTTGGGATCTAGGTGCCTAATTGAATAGTGGTGCCCACCTTTTGCATAACATCCTAGTGGTTAGTGGATGCCCTCCATTCCTGCTGAAGCCTGCTGGTTAGGTCACTCTCTTGGGAGATTAAAGGTGTAAGTTGGAATCACCCTGGGCTATGGAGGGCCTAGAATCCAGTTCTCTCACTTTTTATCTAAGTGCTCTAACCTGCAGACTCTCTGGAAAGGATAGGCACCTTCCCTATGGCTCCATTCCCGCCCCCCAACACATACACACACTGTGTTTTTGAGAGCAAGAATTCCCACAGGGAATGAATTTGCTATTATTGATATAAGCTAGACATGCTTCTGTGAGCACTTAGATTATGGACATAGCCACCCCACATCTCTGATCTGCATCATAATGGAGCATAGGAAATATTTAGGCACATAGGCACTTGGACTGGATTGCTTCTGAGTAGGCACAAAAGCCTAGAAGGAGTCACTGAAGGAATTTTTCAAGCCAAAATGGAGACACCTGATGAATTTAGGAGCCTTAAGAGTGTTGTGGCCAAGTGGAGCATAGCTGATCTTGTTTTCCCACTGTGACTTACAGACCTAAATTCAGCTTAAATTCTGTTTAGACACCCATATAATCAGTCTGAATCTGGCTGTAACCGATTTGCCTGGAGGCACTGGACCAGTAGATATATTAGGGATTCAAATCCTTGTTCTGACACAGACTTGCTGTATAGTCTCAAACAAATGGTTTAACTTTCTAAACATGCTATTCCATCTACTTTTTTCCAATAACGTTGCAAAGGTGCCATTTACGAGTGCAACATAATGGTAAAAATTCTTGCTAGGAGAGCTGAAGACAGGATTTGAGCATTTTTTTGTCCCAGGTTTCAGCTCACTGCTCAAAGACAACAAGTTTTGTAAAGAGGATCCCATCTCTATTTGTTACTGTACTGAAGTTCTTAAAGTGTTCATAAGATTTACCAAAATGTTATAAAGTAATTGTGTGTTCATAGTATGCTTGCTTATTTCATAATGACTTTGGTTGTTCAAAACTGGTTTAAAACTTGCAGAAACCTGAAAGATTAGTTCTTCTGTACATGAAAATCTAAGGTTGGAATTCAGCAAGGAAGAATTAAAAAAATGAGTTTTATTGCATACAAGTAGACAAATTTCTTGTACCAAGGATTCACAAAATTATTGAAATGCCTTGCCATTTGCTCTCTACCTTTCAAAATTTTCCTTGCAATTATTCCTCAAGTCTCTGAGTTTAAGCAACCATGTTCTGACACAAACCCAGATGTGCAGGAAAAAATGATGATTCTGATGTTGGACAAGGCTTCTCTTCAGGCTAATCAGAGTTTCAGGGTTCTTTTGGGGGATGGAAAATGACAACCTCTGGGAGGCTGTCAGAGAACTCAGATTCTTTCATGGGATGTCCAAGAGTATGCAACACTTACAGGAGTATAAAATCTGATGACAGAGAAGTTCCAAGGCAAATGAGAAAATCTCTGGCTTGTTCTGTGAATACTGAGATCCTTCCATAAGGCCTTGGACTTATGAAGAAAAGAAGTTTTCCAGGGAAAAAGTGTTTTCTCTAGTTTTGAAAAGGTTTGCATTTTGCTTCTGACTTCTGAATGAACTCAGTACTGCTGGAAGTTGAGCCAGCGAAGAGAGCATTTACTAGCACTGTATAACTTACAGGCAGTAAGATGCATTCGATTGTGGAACAAATTTACAAATTAAATGGCAGAAGTCCCATTTATTGAAGCTGCACAGCAGAACTTGTACTCTAGAAAACATTCCTATCTGTGCCAAATGGTTGACTAGATGACCTAATATAATTAAGATGCCATTTTCCAATAGTTAGTATTGGCTAATATTTAAGATACTACATTTCTTGCTATACTGAAAAAAAAAAGAAAACACCTAGAGAAATTTAGATATTCCTCTAATTTTGCAAAGGAAATCACCACAGGTTTTTAATTTCTAGGCAAATGTGATTATATGCATTGGTAGTAAACAAAGCTTTTTAACAGAGATGGTCCTATAGCAATGAAGACAATTAAGGTAGAAGTTAGAGTATGATTATATCCCAAAGGTGTGCATAATTAATGCCAGATTTTAAATATGCATGTCAAAATGCACACACAATATAGGTCTACTTAAGCTAAGTTAAAACCCCATTCTGAATACACCTGTCATTCCATAATGTCAGTGGCTGGGTCTGAGAGTCACTCAGGGTCCAGGGGAGCAACAAGGACCAAAAGGAGTGTGCAGCGAGTGCTAGGGAGCAAGGAAGTCAGGAGATCAGTCCAAAGAGCCAAGTCAGAGAGGCAGAGGGTCAGGCAGAGTCTGGAGTCAGAAGGCAAGCCTGGTCAGCTATCCAGGTGATCAAGCTGGGACTCAGCTTAGGAAGCCAAAGGGCCAGGGCAAGCTGGGTTGGGTAGCCATGGGATCAGTCAGAGAGCTGGCAGCAGCATAAGCTGAAGATGAAGCGGCTTGGGTACAGATTGAGCCCTGTTGCCTGGACACTTCCTCTTCCAGGTCAGGGGTTTATACCAGACGGCTGAAGGGTCAGCTGACCCTGGCTGGCCATTTTACTGGCAGGGAGTTGAGGAGTGGCCAGGCCCAGATGGATGGTTCTGGCCACCTGGGTATAGACCAGGTGCTCAGCCATGGAGATGGTAGGCTGGGATGAGTGGCTATGCGGGGCAGCCTGAGGTCCCAGGTTTGAGGCCATGGCCTGACAACCCTTTGATTTTTCCTTGTACACACACCCTGCTTATGTACATCTGTTTTGCTCAGAGATTTTGAGAAAGCATTTGGAAAAACAATGTTTGAACATAGCTTTCAACTTGTAATTCTTGAAGTAGAAAGTAAATTAAAATATGAACTCATCATCATTCTTGAAAAAGAAAGAAGAATGCCCTGGCTATTTTAATCCACACAGACGGGTGCCAAGGTCAGTGCTAAAGAATTCCCACTATATTCAGTGGTGACGAATTATCCCCACAGCAGTAATACTACTCCTGCAGCTGCAATACTGAAATATCCTCAGTTTTGGAATTCATTTCCAGTACACCTGCATATAAATATCAGGAGAGTTTCACAATTCAGATGGTTTCAGAACTTCAGGAATATTTACTATCCAACTTGACAGCCACAGGACACTCTAAGAGCACAGAGACTCCAGAGAGAGAACATTTAGAATAGAAAACAATTCCAAAATCAACAGTTTTCCCTCTTTGTGCACAGGAAATGCTTTCAGTAAACTATCCAAATCCCTGTTCACAATGCAGAGGTTCCTCCTGTTGCACAGTACTTCATATTTTATTTCATGGACAAAAGTCTGATGATATCACCTCAATTTCCAAGGCTAAGGGAATTGATGAAGCCCTGTTCAGCTACATCTGTGCATGAGGTTCTGCCTTGTGAGTAATTGTGGACCTGGCCCACTGCCCCATGGATTTTTGTTAATGAAACTGGGGAAAACAATTATACGAATATGTGCATGGAGCTCTGAACCACACTCTACAAGACCGGGCATCATCCGATTTTAAACTGCTCAGATTTCATAATTATGTACTCCATTCAAGGGCTGACAATGTTTTTCTCCCTCCGTCATAGCTAGAAACTGTTCACATGCAAGACTACCAATATTAGATGAGATGCATGGAGTGGGCATATGACACATACTTATGCACAGAATATTCCCTTTCCACGCACTTGCTTACGCCACCACTTGCTTTATTTGCAGCTGTGGAATGTGATTTCTTTCTTTTTGCCTAAGAGAATCTCTTCTCAATTTCATACCCATAAATCTGTTCAACCAGACTGAATGGAAACAATCTGCATTCCAGTCTTTTATCTTTCTCTGCAAGAACTTATTTAGAGTACTGTAAATTTCTTGAGCTTCTAACAGGGATGAGTCAAAGATGATGTAAAAGAAAAGGCTACTGAGCTGACAATCTACTGCAGAGCACTGCAACTCCAAACGTAAGTACAATACAGACCCATACTAAAAAGTGTCTCTCAAGTTTTCAGTTTCTATTCTATCTAACCATGATATAGAAATAAATACTACACAGTATGAAGTCCCAGGAGTTTAGTGCCCTCCAGGATTCAAATCAAATAAAGGATGCTTTAAGGCTCTGATCCTACTACAAGTTATGTACTGGCAGACTTTATTGTATGTACACTGGTAGTCTCTATCGGTGCACAGTACCAAGCCAGTTCATGGCCTCGTCTTGAAATGGGAGATTTAACTCCATAGTTCTTTGTTAGCGGTGATTTACTTTAGACAGAGAATGTTTTTAACTTTTAAAATTTATATATTTGACATCGTTTCAGATGAAGTATGGAAATAGGATGACTTGGAAGAGGTAAAAAATAAAGGTCTACTGAGCATTTCCACAGAATGGGTAATGACTGGCTACGCCTACACATTGTTACTGAATGTGGAAGTACTAAATGACAGCACAGTAACAGCCTGTACTGTGCCATGCCACAAGTGCATGATTACATTTAGCTCCTATGTCACTATACTGAAAGAGCACGTCACTACGGCAGTGTAGCTGGTGTCATGGTTTGTGCCCACCATTGCTATGGAGACGTAATGTCACTTGTAGACGTGCCCACTGAGTCATAAAGGTTCTTTTATAAGATTAAATTATTTATTTTGTCATGGATTTAGGTATCACATGTTAAATTCCCATTATGAAGAAAGGATCAGTTCTAACTGAAATGTACACTGAATGTAAATAACAAAGCCCTGATTTTTCAGAGCTTTCATACAGAATTAAAATTCAAATATTTTAATTTGACAAAAGTCAAACATAAGATTGGGGTTTTTTTCCATTCATTTACCTTTCCTAGATCGAATCTGTCAATGCACAACTGGATTTAACGATACCCATTAATGCTATATTGCAGAAAGTGAAATTACTCTGACAGCAATCTATGTAGACTAAAATGAAAGAATCTGATACTTTAGCAAAATCTCCTTTACAGAGAACAAAAGAAAAGAAAAAGAAAAGAAAAATCACAACAGTACATTATTTTCTGTTTCTGTAAATAACATCATTTGCTTATTATTTTAAACATGAAAACTGAAAAACAATGCAATATTAGTTTAAAATACTGTAGTAAATGACAGGCTCAATCAAATGATTATCAGACAGCTAATATTAGCAACTTAGTGCTTAAATCAATCTTGAACACATATAGAAGCTATTGTTTGGGGGGTTTTTTAATTCAGCTAGATAATCTAGGATATTCCAAATGAGTGTTTAGTTACATATCTCCTTTACTAGGTACTACTTTTCTAGAAACTACAGTGAATTTCTGTGAAACAGCCTACAAATACATATAGCATAAGTATCTATGGGCACATATTGTCCTAACACAATGTAATTCAAAAGCAAACCCACTGGAATGATTGTCAAATAATGGCATGATTATCAAGAACAATGATTCTACCTGAGTCATTTGCATGAATTAGAAGCTGGTATTTGAAAGGTAAGGCAGATGCAATACACGAGATGTGGGCTTAAATAGAGAATGTGCATATACCATCACGTAAATTTGATACTGTGCCAAAGCTTGCATCACACACATGCAGGAATGGCTAAGAGCAGTATAATTTATGAACATCTATTATGTTAAGCTGGAAAAAACTCCAAAACGTTTGGAGAAAATAATTATGGAATTGAAGGTGTAATCTGATTTGTTAGGATTATGATAATGTGTGTTGTGTTTTTAAAACAATGCTGTGATACTCAATTTAATATGGATATATCCAAAAAAATCTTAATGAGAACATTCAAATGGTTTCACTAAGAAATCAATTATTCAAAGTAATTTTCATTTGTAATCAATCGTGATATTATGTTAAACAGCAGGGGGATGCATGTTCAGGGAGAAATTAATTGCATTTTCTATCAAGCTAGTAGATAGCTTTTACTATCCAGTTAAGAGACTCTTTCTTTTTTTTTCTTTCATCTCCCATTAGAGGTAAAACACAGGCCGCTACTGAAGTACTATATTTCTACAGAAAGACCAACATTTTCATATCTTATATTTAAAGAAACAGGTAACATAAATATTGTGTGTGTTTGTGTTCATGCAAATATAAATACATAGACATAGATATATATCTATACACATATATATTATTATATATATTTCTCATTTATTTCCAATTGATCTTTCTCCCACAGTAATTCTGATTAGCCCACTGCCCTGCTGAACTTTTTGAGAAGCCTTACAAATGCTGCTATGTAAAATATTGTTTTCCTTCAGCTCATTAGTAATATATTGGCAAGTCTTAAAGCATCAAATAATCTCTCAGATGATTTTCCTGGAGTATATGTAAGTAATTTCTAAGAAAGCTAGGAAGACAAAAACCCTACAATGCTCTTAGTAGCCTCAGTCTGTTTCATGGTATCACAGAACAAGAATGTCTTCAGTAAAGTTAAGTGCCATAGCACAAAAGGAAGCTACTTTTCATCAGTGAGATGCCTAATGATAGACGTTCAGTAATATTCAGAAGAGGAAGAGAACATTTCACAGTACAATTCTTGTTTATTGCACAGTAGCCTACTAACACTGTGCAGAAAGGTACTGGTCAAAAACTGCACTACTGCACAGTGTTATTGGTAGGGACTTAACAAATTCATGGCGCAAATGGAGTGCGCTGTGGCTTCTTTAAAATTGCAGTTTTCCTCATGGGCCTCCTGTAGTATTGCAGTAACTATAATTGTTTTGATTGCTCATATTGTTATTTTTCTTTTTTATATAACGAAATATTTAACCTTTAAGATTAACTTTATCTTATGCTTTAGTTTTTATAATAATTTGATCAGTCATTATTAGTGTTCTGGAATTACCCATCTATTTTAAATTTCTTATTGCTTAGCATAATTATGCGTGACATAATGGTCTCACAATTTTAGACATATTTAACCTATTGGTCTCATGACTTTAGAACTTAAATTTAGTATAAAGAAAATGCTTGTGTAAGGGTTTGCGGTATGTCTGGTGTATGTGGAAAGAGGTAAAGAAAGAGTGAATGATGTATGTATGTGACAACGTGAGGGAAGACAGTCCTCTTGCAGCAGGTGAAAATAGCTTCTGTGCTTAAAGGCTGCAGTGATGTCGCGTCAGGAGTTAAGGATTACCAAATTCTATATCATGCTTCACCCCTGAAGACTGCAAGCAACAACCCCCCTGAAGATTACAGGCCACAAAGCCAGAAGATCATACCCTACCAATCCCAGCCTGCCAACAGGACAAGGAGGATGACCTTCGCATCTGACTCAGCAGAATCCTAAAGGTAAGCGTGTGTTTTCTTCTAGGTTGGCGGATCTCCTCCAGCAGGCTTTAAACTAGGGTCGTTGGGGGAATGGGAAGATGACGGCAGAGGAAGCCTTGGACTGCCAAACCAAGCAACACCCACAAGTACAGCCCAGCCTAGACCAATGAGCGGAACATATACTCAGGTAGGCAACAGAAGCCAGGGTAATGCTAAAAGTAGCGGGCCAGTGCACACATCCTCAGGAGGCCTCAAATGCCTCTACACAAATGCTTGTAGTATGGGAAACAAGCAAGTGGAACTTACCCTCTTGCTAGCTGACACCAACCCAGACATAGTGGGGCTCACTGAAACATGGTGGGACCCAGTGCACGACTGGGCGGTGAATATCAAGGGCTATAGGCTGTACAGGAGGGATAGGACAGGGAGGAAAGGTGGGGGTGTGGTGCTCTACATTAAGGAGGAATATACTTCCTCATCAATTAGCAAAAAATCAGAGGAGGGGCACTCTGAAGTGCTCTGGGTTAGAATACAAGGCAGTCGAGGGGAAAGAGATTTAACGGTGGGGGTCTACTACAGACCACCCAACCACGGGGAAAAGCTAGACCAGGAATTCTTAAGTCAGCTCACGGAGGTAGTTAGGTCAAAAAGCTTGGTTGTCACGGAGTCACAGAGGTGCCCCGTGAGTGTGAGGGGATTGGCAGTGCTGTCAATCACCCAGGCAGCCCAGGTGCCTGGTGGCCAGGGGCAACCAGGTGGTCACATGGCCGGAAGAGGGCAGGGCCTGGCCTTTATAACTAGCTGAGGCCGGAGCTAGAAACACAGTTCCCTTCTGGCTGCCGCAGGAGCAGGAGCTTTGCAGCTGAGCTGAGTGGCCTGGGTTAGTGGTTGCTACTTCACCACGCTAACCGGCTGCAATGATGCAGGGAACAAGATCGCCCTGACTGGAGGTAGGATTGAAAGCCCTGGTGGGGCTTGGAGTTGTTAGGCGTGTGGAGCCTCTGTTTATGTTGTAGCCAGATGGCTTGAGTATTATGTTGCAGTTTACACCGGAGGACCGGGTGAGGCTGTAGGGGAGCGAGGAGGCCTCAGGGGAGCTCCCCAACAGCTTGGGGGTTCCCAGTGCCCAGTTGAGGCACAGTGCCAGGGGCACTAGTGTCGGTGCTGCTGGGCATTATAGTGCGCCAGGGAGGCGCAGTGTGCGGGGTTACAGACCCCAGCCCATAAGGGCGGTGTTTAGCCCCGGAGCAGGGCAGAGACAGGGTGCAGGAGGCGCGGAGTCAGCCCCGAGAGGGCAAGGCCCCTGGAGCGGGGCAGAGACAGGGCGCAAGAGGCGCGGAATCAGCCCTAGAGAGGGCAAGACCCCGGAGTGGGGCAGAGACAGGGCGCGGGGCGCGTGGCGTGTCGGCCCCAGAGTGGGGAAGCCCAAAGGGCGAAGCGCAGGGAGCGCGGTAGAGGCCCCAGAGGGGCGAGGCCCCAGAGAGGGGCCGAATAGCCAGGCCTAGCTAGCCACCCAAGGGCGCCGAGACTAGGGCGGCGATAGCGCCGGCCCAAGGGCGCCGAGACTAGGGCGGCGATAGAGCTAAGGCTAGCGCGGCGAGAGCAGCCTAGCTAGCCACCCAAGGGCGCCGGGACTAGGACGGCGATAGCGCCGGCCTAAGGGCGCCGAGACTAGGACGGCGGCGAGAGCGAGCCGGCCCAAGGGCGCCGGGACTAGGGCGGCGAGAGCGAGCCGGCCCAAGGGCGCCGGGACTAGGGCGGCGAGAGACCCGAGATCCGGGCAGAGGGACCGAACCGGCCCAAGGGCGCCGAGACCAGGGCGGCGGTAGAGCCGAGATCCGGGCGGAGGGAGCGTGCCGGCCCAAGGGCGCTGAGACTAGGGCGGCGAGAGCGTGCCGGCCCAAGGGCGCCGAGACTAGGGCGGCGAGAGCGTGCCGGCCCAAGGGCGCCGAGACTAGGGCGGCGAAAACGCTCCAGTTCCAGGGCAGAGCCGGCGATTAGCCAGGCGCCGGCTAGAACCCGGCCCAGGAGGCGCCGGTAGTGAGCGGCACTGGCGAGCCGACCCAGGAGGCGCCAGCAAGTAGCTGGGCGCCAGCGTGACAGGCCCAGGGCACGGGGAACGGGCTAGAGATTGGGGCCCAACCCAAGGAGGCGCCAGGTGGGCGAAGAGCCCCGGTGCCCGAGAGTGAGAACAAGGGCGCCCGAGGGGCGAGGGACCATACAAGCGTCCCCCAGAACAGCTGCGAGGCTTGGGGCGTGCTGAGGGGGAGGCTTGGAGGCACGCATTGCCCTTAAGGCGGGACGCATATAGATACCCCCAGTCTGCAATAGGGACGAACAACCAGACCGTCCATTAGGGAAACTGGCAGCCTCCACATTATATAGTTAACCATCAAAGTCGTGGCGGGCGAGATTCTGAGGGTGCTACATCACTCTAACGTGACGGTAGGCGGCGCTAGGGAGCTCACGGCCGCCCCTAGTCGCCACTCCCTCACAGTGGTCATCATGGGTGACCTGAACTTTCCAGACATCTGCTGGGAAGAGCAGTCAGCCAGGTCTGACCGCCCACATAGGTTCCTAGCCAGAATGCAGGACCTCCATCTAACCCAGGAGGTGCACAGCCCCACCAGGGGAGATGCCTTGTTGAACCTGGTGCTGACCACTGGCGATGACCTGGTGAGGGGGCTGCAGGTGCTCGACCACCTGGGCGACAGCGATCATTGCCTGCTGGAATTCACCATCCAGTGCAAGGTGGCAAAGGCCTACAGCAAGGTGGCAGCCCTAGATTTCAGGAGGGCGGACTTCAATGAGCTAAGAAGAACAGTCAGGGAAGCACTGAGGTTCCAGAGGTGAGGGGAGCCAGGTGTCCAAGAAAAGTGGTCGCTCCTTAAGGAGACGATCCTCCAAGCCCAAAGGGAGGTAATCCCAACACAGATCAAAGCGGGCAGGAGGGCGCAAAAGCCCCCATGGCTCACCAAAAGCATCCAGGAGTGTCTCCTAGCTAAAAGGGAGGCATACACCCAATGAAAGGGAGGAGTCATCACCAGGGAAGATTATACTGGGGTTGCTCAGGGATGCAGAGGGGCAGTCAGGAAGGCCAAAGCAGAGATGGAACTGGGACTAGCTTCCTGGATCAAGAACAACAAGAAGTCCTTTTTTAAATACACAGGAGGCAAAAAGAAGTTTCCGGGTAACGCGGGGCCCCTGCAGGACATGCTAGGAAATTTCATCATCACACCAGACGACAAAGCTAACATATTTCATAATTTCTTTGTGTCCATTTTCCAGAGCAGGGACTAGAACAGCCACCCCCACTCTGGGCCCCCCTCAGGGCCCAGGGGAGGCGCACCTAGGCCAAGGGTTAGTGAGGAACTAGTCAGGGAACTTCTGGAGGGACTGGATGTATTCAAATCAGCTGGTCTGGATGATCTCCACCCTAGAGTACTGAGGGAATTAGCTGAGGTCATTGCGGGACCCCTGGCACAGCTGTAAGAGCACTCATGGTGCTGGAAAATGGACTGGAAGAAGGCCAATGTTGTTCCCATCTTCAAAGCGGGGAGAAAGGAGGGCCCGGGAAACTATAGGCCAGTTAATCTTACCTCAATCCTGGGCAAGATTTTTGAGATAATTATTCTGGCACACATCCATGAGGGGCCAGCAGGGGAGATTATGGTTAGGGGCAACTGACACCAGTTCATTAGAGGCAGTTCCTGTCAGACCAACCTGGTGGCCTTCTATGACCAGCTCACCAAATCCTTAGATGCAGGGGTAGTAGTGGACATAGTCTTTCTGGACTTTCAGAAGGCCTTTGACACTGTGTCTCATCCCATTCTCATTAAGAAACTAGGGGACTGTAGCGTCGGCACCTACACAGTCAAATGGTTCACCAACTGGCTGGAGGGTCGCACCCAGAAAGTGGTAGTGGACGCGTCATTTTCAACCTGGAGGGATGTGGGCAGTGGGGTTCCACAGGGCTCAATCCTCGGGCCTGCACTGTTCAACATCTTCATCAGTAACCTGGATAAGGGGGTAAAAAGCACCCTGTTCAAATTTGCTGATGACACTAAGATGTGGGGGGATGAGGGCACACTAAAAGGGAGGAATAGGCTGCAATCGGACCTAGACAGGTTCCAGGGGTGGGCGGATGAGAATAGGATGGGATTCAACACTGACAAGTGCAAGGTGCACCTGGGGAGGAAGAACCAGCACCATACCTACAGGCTGGGGAACTGCCTTCTCGTCAGTACAGAGGCAGAAAAGGATCTTGGAGTCATCATTGATGCCATGAACATGGGCTGGCAGTGGGGGGATGCAGTTAGGAAGGCCAACCGCACCTTGTCATGCATCCACAGATGCATCTCGAGCAAGTCCAAGGGGGTGATCCTCTCCCTCTATGCGATACCGGTCAGGCTGCAGCTGGAGTACTGCGTCCAGTTCTCAGCGCCACACTTCAGGAGGGATGTGGACAACATGGAGAGGGTCCAGAGGAGGGCCACCCACATGATCAGGGGACAGCAGGGCAGGCCCTACCAGAAGAGGCTACAGGACCTGAACCTGTTCAGCCTCCAAAAGAGAAGGCTGAGGGGGGATCTAGTGGCCTGTTACAAACTAGTCCGAGGGGACCAGCAGGCACTGGGGGAGTTCCTGTTCCCGCAAGCACTACCAGGAGTGACTAGGAATAACAGTCACAAGCTGGCAGAGGGTAGGTTCAGGCTAGATACCAGGAGGCGCTACTTCACGGTCAGGGTGGCTAGGATCTGCAACCAACTTCCAAGCGAAGTGGTGGTGGCTCCTACCCTGGGGGTCTTTAAGAGGAGGTTAGATGAACACTTTGCTGGGGTCGTTTGACCCCAGTACTCTTTCCTGCCATGGCAGGGGGTCAGACTCAATGATCTGCTCCCTTTCAACCCTACAAACTATGAACTAAGATTCCGCACAACACTGCCCCCCTCCCCTGCACTGATTGGTGGAGTGCCCCCATCTTGCAGCTTACTCCTGATCAGTGGGGAGGTGAAAACTGTGATTTTAAATATGGCGCCCACCACTGGGCATTTTTCTCTCCCACCACTGATTGACTGAGGGGCCCCAGGTAGGTCTTTTTGCTGCTGACTGGTGGAGAGGCAAAAATGGCACCATGTTTAAAACCATGGTTCACTGCTAAGCAGGAGGGAGCCATGGTCCCTAGCTAACAGCAGTGTGGGTGGGGGGGGGGGTGTTAAGGGGTAAGGTGCACATGAGGGAACATGCAAGATTAAAGGAGCCACTGCGCACTCTACTTCTGCCGAGAATTTGGTAGGTCCCTAGTTATTAGGCTACTAAAGTATCACAAAGAAACCATGTGCCGGTGTTACTGCGCATTTAGTTAGTAATTCATTAAGAAAGTACTAAACTAAGTGCGCAGTAAGTACTGAATATTAATGAACACGTAAACATGCCTATGGAATCCCAGATTCTACACCAGAACCTAAGCACAATGCTGTCAATTGATTCAAGGCCCTTCTATACACATCACTCCCTCCCCAAACCTGACTACTTCCACATCTGCCTCCTCCCATCTGTCCACTTCCCAACCTCCCACTCCATATCCATTTCCTGCTTTGACACCTACAACCTTCTCTCTGCTCTTCATTTCAGTCCCATACATGTGTGAATTGAAGTTTACAGTGACTCAGCCTAGCCAAGTTTAGAAAGATGTTCACAAGGATGACCAAATGCACATCCCTAACAAAAGAGCAAGTGTCTGTTCCCAAGCTAGGAAGTGCCATAGCTTCTCAACTAAAAAGCTGTCTGAAATTGATTTACAGGAAAAAACAAGGTCTCTGGGGCAAAAGATAAAGTGCTTTCAAGATACTTAGGTAGGCAACAGCAAGCAATTTCTAATGTACATTTATTCATTGGACCAAAATAGCAGCTTCAGAGGCAGTACAATCTCTGAGCCACAAACATGCACTTACTCTTGACACCTCAAAAGTCCCAAAAAAGACTGAAAACTCCTTCTCTACCTACCAGAAGTACTTCTGGCTATGCTGTCCACTGGAAAGAGCATTGCCCTTTAGCAATACCATGGGCTCAAGAAACTGTTCACTGAAGTATTCTAATGGAAACTGCAACCTTTTGTGCATTCACAATAGTAAAGAAGTTAAATTCACAACTTCATGCACAGGTATCTATTTTGTAAGTTAGAGGAGCAACACAAAGTGAAAGAAGTGCTGCATGTGGCTGTGATTACTTTTTATTTTTAATACAAAGTTTTTTCTGACACACTGAGGTTCTGCAGTTCTTTATTTTTTAGCTTTGGAAGTGTGTTTAAAATATACCTTTATTTAAATATAGCTATATTTTAAATATTTAAGTGGAGAGAGAGTTGATGGGTGCAGATAAGTATTATGAGTCATATACTTACCTCAAGCAAAAATGTTGCATACCTTTGATGAGCATGTAAAAAAATTAGCTGTACTGTAAAATGGTTTTATTCCCATCTTTCAGTTGTTCACATAAAACGTTTCAAAGTTTCATGAAAGGAAATACCTAAAATATATAATTTACCATATGGAAAGATAACATACCAATAATATTAAGTGGTTACACCACACAATTTATCTTCAAAGGATTTTGTAACATTAATTTAATCTATTTTCATAAGAACTGTGAAAAAATATTTTAAAAAAATGAGAAAAGTGAAGCAATGTAGCATGATTATAATTTTGATATGCAAGTATTATAATTAAGAATGGTCAGAATATTTTCAAAGGGAATTTTTGTTAAAATATGCTGTTTCTTCATAGCTGAAACTTTCATAGTTACGTCAGTTTCCATGGAAACATTGTTGGGAAACTTTTGGGGCCCATGATTCTCTGATCCCAGAGAGGAAGGGACAATACACTTGCGTGCATGGACATGCATTCACAACTCAATGATGTTGCTTTTGATAGGTCTAATTATAAATCTCCACTTACACACTGGAAAACTGAGCCAAGAAATTTTGTCCAGGACAACAAAAACTATGCATGTCAGAACCAAGACTGAATACTGGACATCTCTGGCAATGAATGGTGGAATCAAACCAGTTGAAACATGGACCTTCTCTTCCCCAGTGGACAATTAAACTTTCCCTGATTTATGTAAATATTAAATTCTAGCAAATATGTATGGAACTGTTTACTGTACACACTGATGAAGCACATACGAACAATTAGAAAGGCTTGTTTTATTATGCAATTTTTCCGCCTTAATAAATTAGTCATCCTCTTTGTCCAGCAATATAGATATATATATAACAGCAATACATAATTAACAGGAATAATAAATATGGATTAAATAAGTACAAACCCCACTTAATGAGGAAGCATTTGGTCTGTGGCAATTTCTTAAATGGTGTATTAAAAAGGTGTGAAATTTTAAATTCCAGTCTTTCACAGTGTCCATAAGGAAAAACAAAATTTAAAAATGAAAAAAGTAAAGTAATGTAGAGTGATTATAATTTTGATTCTTATTTTTCAGTCATCAGTTTTATATCATTTCAAATGGTTTCTTATAAAAGTTCACCCAAACACCACCTTCTAACAACCTGTGTATGGCCTGATTCATTGAAGTTCAGAGCTACTGAAATGGGAATGGAAGCCGCTCATTATTTCCAAGCAGGGGCTTAACACCTGGTTTTACTGGACTTTAGAGTTGCTAAAGAATTTGCTCCAACAGTGAGCAGACATTTATTATGGAGATAGACCTCTTCAACAAGACACTTGCTCTAATATAGCCTGTGTAACTCAAACAGCACCTAACCAGCCTTCTGCATTTTGGTACATGCAAACAAAATGATTTTATATAGCTGGATGATCACATGCTTAAAAAAAACAAACCCAAAAACTAATTAACATCAGAGCAAGATTTAAGTCCCAACAAGAAACATCAAAAGGCATTACAACATTGTTTGATGCTCCTCTCCTGGCAATGAGCCTTTCCCAGTTTCACAGAGGAAAAACAAATGTTTCCAGTTACACATATACTCATACATCATTGGCTAAGTGAGGCCAGACCCTTTTATGCTGGCACATCTTCATTGCCAACTGACTTAGAATGCTTCTCAGAAATAAGAGGTTCTTCCTGAAGCAATACCAAGATAATGAGGGTTGATCAAAAGATGACGTGATAATCTCCAAAGGAAAATAAGCAGCAAGAGTGGTAAAATACAGTAAGAGAAGAATCCAACAGCACCTTGAAAAGCATAATCTAATTTTTCTGAAATGATCACAAACTAGTGATACCACCAGATTCCTTCAAGTATTTAACACCATGAGCTTGACTTTTGTTTTGTACTGAAGTAATAAAAAGCAACTTCTTAAGTCACATGGATGACTGCTATCAATTAAATTAGAATCTGGCAATTCATCATTACATCCATCATAGCCTACATTTTATGATCCAGTCCTATAAACCTTGAACCATTAAAATGCCAACTACCTTTAACAGAATCTGGAGCGTGGTATGAATGCAAGATGAAATCTCCTTTACCTCCTCAGACCACAACTAGAATAGTCTATAAATTACTCAAGAGAAAACAAACTAAAACATCGTGTCAGAATTATTTCAACAAATTGGTTTAGAAAACAAAAACAAAACCCTGGCAGAAAAAAGCAACATGCAAGAAGAAATGAGAATCACTTACACATTGAAGTTAAGCTCTTACTAATGATTTCATAATTGTCTTCTTAGGGCACCATTTTTAAAATGGTTCTGGCTATAATATTATATGCATATGGAGCTAAAAATAAAAGATGAAAAAGATGCACAGAAACTTGCATCGCATACTACAAGACACCTCCAGTGCAGGATGAATTCGTATAGAATTATTTGGAGCAGTTATTAAGTTTAAAAAAATTCTACAGACTAATCTCCACAATATTATCCATTAATTTTCTCATCACTATCTTGCATTGCTAGTTTGTTGCATTTACTTCTTCTACCTTGCCTTACACTAAGGTCTTTAGGCAAGTTTTTGTTGCATGAGTTTGTACAATGCCTAGAACCATAGGACCTTGCTCCCTAGTCTACACCACACAGTAAACATCCAGCCTTTAACTAACCACTGGCTAGAAACATGACTAATATTCAAATGTGCACTGTGCACATCTTCCATGCTTACTCACCCCCCACAATGTCTTCAGAGCTCTTTGACAATGGGAGTTGAGGTGCACATTATAATTAATGAACACCATCAAATTGTCAGTGCTTTTCTTACATGCCATTATACAAAAATATGGCACAATCTAGGAGGCCATCATTTATCTACTGAAATCTCCATGGGCCGGCAGTGTGGAGAGGCAGGCAGGAAGGCCAACCACACCTTGGCATGCATTCACAGATGCATCTCGAGCAGGTCCAAGGAGGTGATACTCCCCCTCTGTGACACTGATCAGGCTGCAGCTGGAGTACTGCGTCCAGTTCTGGGTGCTGCACTTCAGGAGGGATGTCAACAGCATGGAGAGGGTCCAGAGGAGGGCCACTCGTATGATCAGGGGACAGCAGGGCAGGCCCTATGAGGAGAGGCTACGGGACCTGAACCTGTTCAGCCTCCAAAAGAGAAGGCTGAGGGGGGATCTAGTGGCATGTTATAAACTAGTCAGAGGGGACCAGCAGGCATTGGGGGAGTCCCTGTTCCCCCGAGCACTACCAGTGGTGACTAGAAATAATGGTCACAAGCTGGCAGAGGGTAGATTTATGCTAGACATCAGAAGGCGCTACTTCACAGTCAGGATCTGGAACCAACTTCCAAGCAAAGTGGTGCAGGCTCCTACCCTGGGGGTCTTTAAGAGGAGGTTGGATGAACATCTTGCTGGGGTCATTTGACCCCAGTACTCTTTCCTGCCATGGCAGGGGGTCGGACTAGGTGATCTACTCAGGTCCCTTCAGACCCTAGAAACTATGAAACTATGTATACAGTACACATGTTTACACATATGTGAGTGTACTTGGTTACTGCTAAGGCTGTTTTACCATCTGTTGTCCCAGAGGCTGAAGTAATGGACCTCTTTCAGTCATTACTTCTTTTTTGTATGCTACAAAGAACCTCAATAACTTCATCGCAGTATGTGAGGGAACAGGCATTGTAAGGTGCCTGGAAGCCACAGAAGTTTGGCAAATCATTTGGCTCTGTTTTAAATATTATGCTGATTACACAGGACAGAGAACAAGTTCTACTTTGTAAATACAATTAACAACTGTTTAAATATATACCCTCAGCACTCAGTTTTGCTTTTTTTTTTTTTAACATTTTAATCTCTGAGCCATAAAGAAGAGTCTTCCTTTTTATCAAATACAAAAATAGACATGCTATTTTTCTCCGAAATCTTTGGTTTCCTAATAACAGAACAAGGTGCAGGGCTACAATCAGGCTCCTAAAGAAATGACCTAAAAATATGAACACTTGGAAACTTCAACCGGAGCAGTTGGCTACTCATTACTTGAAAAATCAAGCCATTTATTTAGGACCCTCAGGCCCCAATTCAGTCAGGTTTCTAAAATTAAGTATGTGAGCAATCCTATTCAAATCAACAGACTACGCATGTTTACACCTGGAAATGTACTTACGTTACTTACTAAATTAGGACTTATGTAAGGATTCAGAATCCTAACTTCAGGCCTCTGTTTTGACACAAAAAAAAAAGGAACTGTATGTTATAGTTAGGGACCTGCTTAAATCAGTTTCATGATTTTCAAAGAAACCACAAAAATGGTGTTCTCTACAACTGCTGCGAAAAATGGCATTGGCCATAATTTCCCAGCAAATCAACAACAAAATAAAAGACTTTAAGATAAAAATGCTGGCTCCTCAGTGGGACCTACCAATTCTCGCTATCCTTGTGACCCTGCCTCACAGCCCACCCAGAAAGGGTAGGAGTCAGATGGCAGGGCTGCAAGATAGGTAGCAGCCTAAAAATCCAGCTGAGTTAAAGCTGGCAGCAGCCTGCTTGTGCCTCTCTGCCCAATCAGCACCGAGGGGTAGGGCTGCCCAAAAGGCAGTCAGCAGTCAAGATGGCTACCCTTTTGTCCCTCTTCTGCCCAGGACCTCCGCCACTCAGAACCAAGGGATGGGGCCACTGCAAAATGACCACGATATCAGCTCTTCAGGCTACAACCAAGCCACAAAAATTGCTTTCTCTCGCCATGCGTTATGTAGGTCCCAAGTTATAGTGTCCAAATATAAACCCAACAGGGAATCAGAAAACTGAACTATGTATCCTCTGCTACTGCCAAACACAGTAGGCCAGACAGAATAGCGTGTATAACTGGAATAAGTGAATATATGACACAAGCCCAACATGTTTCAATTTTCTTGGACAGCAGTGAAAAATACCCTTTTCACTATATTAGGTTCTACCATATTCTACAAAAGAAAATATGATTTAGAATTTTTTTCTTTTAGCATAGAACAATTGATTGTGTGACAGCAAAACTATAAGACTGTCCAACAAGGAGGGCCACTATCAGGAACAGATCCAAAGCAGGTGAGGTGGGGCAGACGTACCCTTTTACTGACTAAGCAGCAGGAGCAACAAGCAGAGACTTTAAGTCCCCAAAGGAGGTAAGAATTCCCCTCTCTTCCTCTCCATGCTCAGAGACACATTCTCTCCTATCTCCTCCCATTCCCCACTTCCGCGCCTTCTCCAGTGACTGTTCACACTGTCCCTGCTGTTCCAGGGGCAAGGGGAGTTTCTGTCCCACTCCAGACAGGCAGCATGGGGGCTAAGTTCAAAATAGGGTAGCAACAGCAGCATGTGGGCACATTCTCCCTCACTGCCTGGTCACCCACCAGCCTGGAAGCAGGCATGGGGAGGGGGAACTCGCCAACCCACTGTTGTTATTGCTGCCTCTCTCCCAGGCTATGCCCAGCCTTGTGCGGCCTGGCCGGAGCAGCTCTAGAGCTCCCCTTGCCCGCAAGAATGGAGGAGATGGAACATGCCTCCGAGCAGGGAGGGGAAGGGAAATTTTTATCTCCTTTGGCAACTTAAAAAAGTCCCCAACTACTGTTCCCATGGTACAGTCTGCCTGCCCCAGTGGAGGGGGAGCAGAGGACTCAGTAACATCCTGCAGTGCCGGCCACTGCTGCCCCTCGTAAAATTCTGGATCCTCTTCTGGCCACTATATAGAAAAGATAGATATACTAACCTGAAAGTAGCAGATATACAATAGTTTTACAACAGCAAAGACATAGTGGCAAAATCCACTGAGCAACTTTGTCACTGCTAAGCTGCTTAAAGGAAGAAGTAGCTGAGAGTAAATACACTAACATCCTGCCTAATGTACAATGTGTTCTTTCAAACATAGTTACCAGTTCCGATCTCCTGTGTCAAAGTGTTTCAAAGCATTTTTTCTAGGTGTTAAACTGGAATGAACAGCCCCATAGCTGAACTGATCTTGGCATTGCAACCAAGGTTAAGCTGTGTTTAAGTACAGCTGATCAATTTGGTTGTGTTTTGTGTTTAAGGAAAATTATAAATAGTTTATAAAGGGTTAACAAATGACTAACAAGTGTTATAATTACAATACAGGCATACCTCGGAGATATTGCGGGTTCGGTTCCAGACCACCGCAATAAAGCGAGTCACACAAATTTTTTGGTTTCCCAGTGCATATAAAAGTTATGTTTACACTATACTGTAGTCTATTAAGTGTGCAATAGCACTATGTCTAAAAAAACAATGTACACACCTTAATTAAAAAATACTTTATTGCTAAAAAATGCTAACCATCATCTGAGCCTTCAGCAAGTTGTAATCTTTTTGCTGGTGGAGGGTCTTGCCTCGATGTTGATGGCTGCTGACTGATCAGGGTGGTGGTTGCTGAAGTTTGGGGTGGCTGCGGCAATTTCTTAAAATAAGACAACAATGAAGTTTGCCGCATCGATTGACTCTTCCTTTCACAAAAGATTTCTCTGTAGCATGCGATGCTGTTTGATAGCATTTTACCCACAGTAGAACTTCTTTCAAAATTGGAGTCAATCCTCTCAAACCCTGCCGCTGCTTCATCACCTAAGTTTATGTAATATTCTAAATCTTTTGTTATCATTTCAACAATGTTCACAGCATCTTCACCAGGAGTAGATTCCATCTCAAGAAACCACTTTCTTTACTCATCCAGAAGAAGCAACTCCTCATCTGTTAAAGTTTTATCATGAGATTGCAGCAATTCAGTCACATCTTCAGGCTCCACTTCTAATTCTAGTTCTCTTGCTATTTCCACCACATCTGCAGTTACTTCCTCCACTGAAGTCTTGAACCCCTCAAAGTCATCCATGAAGGTTGGAAAAATGGCGCTGATGGAAAAATGGCGCCGATACACTTGCTCGACGCAGGTTTGCCACAAACCTTCAATTTGTAAAAAATGCAATATCTGCAAAGCGCAATGAAGCGAAGTGCAATAAAACGAGGTATGCCTGTTACACACATCCTCAGTACATGTTATAGATAGTTAAGAGTTGTGTTTATAAGCAACCTAATGGCCTGCTGGTCTCCATAAAAGTCTAAATCCTTTATTAACCTTGTATTAACTCTGTATAATCTATTTATAAATGTGCCCTTAGCATAAGGTGGGACCTACGACTCTGCAGTACAGTTAAACAGATTTCCTAACACATGGTAAACTAGTAGATATAATATTGTTGTCTAATTTCATATGGGAGAAGTGAAAAGAAAGAATCAGGAGTTTGATTCCACATGCAGGTGTTTGCATTTGTGAGATCAATCTTCCCAACTCTTTGGTGAAAATCTGAGTCTCTCAGAATCAGAAACAGGTTGGTCTAGAACAAGCTAGGTGAAGCAAAAGGCTTTCAAAGGTACCTTAACCTTTAGCCATTTATGGTGGCTAAGTTAGGGATTTATTTCCCTCCTGAGTAAAGTAATGTGCAGTAAAGATAATTTGTGCCCATGCAAATAAATTAAGCAAGAGACTAGTAAAATAGTTATCTCCCATGGAAATTAAGTCCATTTCCTCCAAACTCCTTTTATGCAATCATGTGCAGTAAGGAAGTAGCACTGGCTAAGGAAAAGAGACAAAGTAAAAGTGGCTTGCCCAGGAAGCAGCATGGTCTGAAGACCAGGTATGAGAGAAATTAGGAGGATTAGGTATACTCTAATCCCAGCTAACTCACTCTCACTTAATGTATGGTCATTGGCATATCACTTTAACTGTATAAATCAGTTTCCAGTCTGTAAATGAGGATGTGCACAATAAATCTTTGTAGAGTATATCAATATTCTTAACTAAACATGGAGGATACATCACAGGTAAAAGGAGTCCATAATGTAGAAGAAAAAGAAATAGCATCCAGCAATTCTTCATTTCCAGCATTCTACTCATTGAGGTCAACAGGGAAAAAAAAGTTTGGTGCTTCTACTCTAAGAAACATTTTCAGATATGTTACAACTCCCACAAAAAAGAAAAACAATATTACAACACAAATTCTGATTTTTTTTTCAAAATGCCATCTCTTACACTACATTTCAGCCCATATTTCTCAGAAAGAAAGAAATTGAGATAGCTGGCTGCAAAAAGAAGGCACATTACAAATTTCAACAGAATGTGTTGAATTTTGACAACACTATAGGTTAGTGAGGGAAAAAGGAAAACAGGTGTTATTGGAGAGCTTTCTGTCACTAATCAATAATAACAAACTTTGCATTTGTAGAGAATATGTGATGTGATAAACCCACTTGTCCAGCATTCTGCCTGTTTGCTTTTATGATTTTCTATGCATTTGTATTCTTCTACCAATAGTTCATCCAAAAAACTGTGTCATCCTAGAACAAAAGGATGACATTATAATGTGTATGCTGTTAACAAAAATTCGCTTTGGCCAAGGTGTGGCTTAGAACAGTTATCTGTCCCTGTTACATGTCATTTCTCCGAAGAGGTGCCAATCTCAAATAGGTTCTCTCTTGGACAGACTTGTCAGAAGTCAGGAAAATTTCTGCTTCAGTGCAGACAAAACAAAAAATCTTTCGTTCTGCTGTAACTAGAGAGAACAGTTTTGCAATGGCAGGAAGATAACTTGAATGTTCTTTGGTTAATTTATCTTTAAATCCTATCTGTCAAATTCAGAGTTGGCACAAGCAGGTATATAGCAGTTAACTTAAAAACAGTTACATCTCCTTACTTAAACAATGAATAAGTATGGTACTGTGAACTCATATCTATCAAATCAAGGTGCCTTCTAGGTCTTTGGATAGTATACAAGTTAACATATATAAACTACAGTGTATTTTCTCACAAGCTATGCTTCATTCTCCATGATATTTAAGAATCATCTTATGAGTGTTCTACATGGCAGACAGGAAGAAATCAATACCAGACTTGCAATACTACCAAACAGCACAGAGAACCAGCCATACATAATATCTGTTTACCAAGGAGATCTTTCTGTCCAGCCAGAAGTCTATCACAAACGCTACACTCCTTAAATAAAAGGAAGGAAACAAAACTTCCCAAACTTACATACTCCAGCAACAACTCTACAATCCATGGCAGGATTATCAACCTATAAAATCATGCTCTCATCCCCGCTGAGGTTTCTGTACTACCCTGTGGTCTTTCCTTCTGCCCTACTCCACAACTCAATAAGATGCAGCTGTATGGAGACCTCAAGGTACACCTTCTGGACTCCACCTGAAGACCTCAAGGACACCTTCTGCACTCCACCTGAGCGCCACAGTCCCCACTCTGGACCAGTGGATGAACTATTTCTGACTCCAGGCTTACTCAGATTGTCAAAAAACAATGTGTATATTACAGAACCTCAGTCCTATAAAAGAGAGAGCCATACTCAGTCTTGAAAAGATCTCTGATATAATTATACAACAGGCTGATAAGGGAGGGTGCCACTGTTGTTATGTACATAGCATATGTACAGGAAGCCAAGAGACAACTTTCTAACACAGTTTTACACTCCTGACCAAAGACCCCAAGGCACAAAACTAGAGAGAACTATTCAACCTCATCAAGATGTTACCTCTGGAAACACAGGAGAGGATTTAGCTTCTACTCCCCAAGAAACCAGGCCAAGAGTCTCTTACAACCAAAGAATCACAAATGTGGCAACTCAGGATGTTTCTTGCATTGGTACCATCACGGAGAGAGTTTCTAGGTACACTAACTTCATCCTACTCCCACATGCCACTGAAGCTGCCAGATAATTGAAAAGCAGCAAAGATTTCCTAAAGAAATTAGGCTCTGTTGATAAATTTCCACCAAATACTGTATTAGCTACCATGGACATCATATGTCTATACACCTAGGGCTCAAATAACACTTAGACTCTTGGGAAGGGGGAGGGGAAAGAGGAGGGGGAATGTCTGTGGAGGTGGCAGCCAGAAGAAGCCATCACCACCTGGGTTGCTTAGAAAGGCATGGGGGAGAAGGGGGCTCCTCTTGTCTCTTATGGAGGGGCTCATCTCTTATGGGAGGGCTCAGCCCCCCCCCCCCCCGAGTTCCCCCATAATTCAAACCCTGTATACACCAACATCTCCCATAAGGACATATTACAAACCATAACAAACATCCTCAATAATGACACTGCTTCCTTTTCCATTGTACTCTCCTGCTTTGTCCTCACATACAACTATTTTAGATTTGGAGACTCTGAATACCAGCCATAGATGGCCAAATGCATGGCCCCCAAGTATGCCAATATGTAAAGTCCTCTTCCTCTACAACAGCTCTCTTATCCCCCAATATACCTAAGATGCACTGAAGACATCTTCAACATATGGACACATGGGAAGGGCTCTCCAAAGAAATTCTACCAGGACTTTAACAACTTCCACTCCTCCATCAAAATGGTTGTTGAATAGTCCAGTCATTTTTTAGACAGTGCAGTATCCTTTGTATTTAAATTACTTTATTCCTTTCCATTTAGAACCCTTGGTCTCTATAAGTCCATTCGTAACATCTGACAAACTAGGCTGTTACTTTAGAAAACTTATGCCCCTCTTAACTGGTTAGTCAAAGGTGCTACCCTGCCTTGTCTCCTGCCTAACCTATTGTCTGCTTTATTTAAATTTGATTAATAGATAGCCACCATTATTTTTCTTTAACTTAAACTGGGCTGTGCTTTGAATACTATACCTCAATAATGTTATGCATGGTATCTTTCAAAAGGAAGACAGAAGAATAACATATCTGAGCATAAAGGAAAAAGGCTGTACATTAGTCTCCCTGGAGTACTGCCTGGGCAACAAAAAGTCACACATCCAAGCCTATATCAGGGTTTGTTTAATTAGAGAATCTCAAAGCACTTGACAGGTGTAGATGGGAAAGAACAATTAAGGGTCAAATTTCCAAAAGCACCTAAGTCACTTAGGAGTCTAAGCTTCCTAAATAACTTAGGTGCTTGTGAAGATTTCACCGTGAGTGACTTGCCAAAGGTCACAGTGTGCTGAACCAGCAGCAACAGTCTTTGTGATCCAGGATAGTTTTAACAACATAGACTATTTTCTGGGACACCTTCAGCAGAATACAATGTACCAAAAAGACTTAATTTTAGGAGTGAGGAGATGGTCATTATTTAGTAAGTAACTGAAAATGCACTTCTGGGCTGGATCCTTCCTAAAAGCCTGAATTAACAGGTATATTTCATATAAAACATTTAGTCTTAAATTGAAATTTAACTATGAGAAGAGGGATGACAAGAGGGGATGGAGGGTCTAAGAATTTTGGTGTTATAAATTGTTATGATTTTTTAACTTCTGCAAGTGGAAAATTGTGAAGGTAGGTTTGAGTAGGCTTTGTATTTTATTATATTAGTTGTCTATATAGATTTACGTCTCCTGAGCCTAGACTATTGAATACTTACAAAGTTTTTGTAAATTTACACATTTAAACTGTACTGCAGGCACATGCACATACACACATAGTCAGCCCATATTTTGAGATATGAACTATGTTTTCTCTGCAGATCTATTTGTGTTACAGAATGAGCTGGCACAATTCAAAATATAGGAAGCAGACACAGGAAGCAAACCTGCTGAGTAAGATTTCTTTACACTCATCTTTCTGACTTTATGTACATTATTTTTTTCTTTCTTGATCTACAGTTCATATGCAATTCACCTCATTGCATTGTACAAGTTCTTGGCATTAAAAGGTCATATACACTATATTTGAAATAACTAAAACATTGGATCTTTAACATTCATACAAAAAGTTCACCTTTTTGTAAATGTACATAAAGTATCAGAAAGGTATTACTATAAGGAAAAACAGTCCACAGAATACATACACCTTAACAGGGCACTTACTTCCTGCCACCAACAAAAGTTGGTGAAAGTTTATTTCTGTATCAGCTCTTGAAAGATTCTTCACACTCCACCTGAATTCCTTCTACTTCCTCCAAATTTATTCCATAACCCAAAAGTTAAATGGATCATTGCTTCAAAGCTCTATGATTCAAGAGGACTTCCAGTTGGAGCCTGCTAATTTCACACTGCCATTTTGAAGCAGACTTTTCTGTCAGGCAAGCTATTCAGCAAACGAACAGAATAATTGGAAAGTGTAAATTTTGCAGTCAGGTTTATGAAAGAATGGAACAAAATAAGTTCTCCCCTGTGTCTGTGGTATCCATTGTAATCCTGCTGCACTCAACTAAAGGCCTTGATTTTATGTATATAACATTAATAAGGGATGGTGAGCAAGAGGGCTAATCATAACCAGACTGATAGTAATTATACTATTTACACAGCACTTTGTATCTTCAAAGCATTTTATTACTATTGGCACAGTTTACCCTTGACAAAACAGGTATTATAACAATTTTACAAATGGGGAAATTGAGGAACAGTATCTTTGTAATTTGCTGTAAGCCTTTTAGGAAGCCAGGGCCTCACATGTGGCATCAGAATTCTCCTTTTCCTACAGAACAAAAAGGTGAGGTCTAAGTTCTTGTAAACTCCCAGATTAAACAAAGGCAAATCCAACTCATCATCACAGCCTTGATGGGAAAACAGCAAGATTAAGCGACCGGTTTAATAATATTTAGGTGGTTGGTAACAGAGTTTGGCAATGAGAAAGTAATCGTTTACCCACATTAACCACAAAATGGTATTATATAGAATGGGCAAAAACCAAGCTACCTGAGATGCCACCTTTAAAAAGCTGGCCCCTGTCCACATTCCCTTTATGAAATATGACTAAATTAGTACTTCTATTCCCCAGCTTAATCCTGGAGAGCCTTTTACGCTATCCCTCTGCCTCAACTATTCCACTGATACCAGTGAAATAAGTTAAAATCGCTATTACTAGTAGGCCTTGTTTAAGTGATCTTTGTAATAGATTGCTCAGGTTAAGAATGAGAGTAACACACTTCTGACCACGAATTCTTTCAAGTTTGACCCCTGCTGATGTCACCCTAAGGTACAAACATCTCTCTCAAGACCCCAATTTCCAAATGAAGGAGGAAACATTTGTAAAGCAACAAATCTCTCTCCAAGACTCAGAAATATCGTCTGCATTTTTTGAATGTGCCCATTTTGATTTGATGAGACTCTGTTGCTATGTTTATTTTGATCTTGTTTTAAAGGACATCAGAGGTTTTGCTGCTCCTAAGAATTCTGAGTCACTGATATCTACTGTACAAGTGTGTATACCAGGTAAATCCATGCTGGATAATTTCTCATGAATGTATTTATGGTATCTGACTTATACAAATCAGGAAATAGCATTTTTTTAACTATTGATTGGAAATGAAATTATATAAAAATAAACATTCTGAATGAAGATTAAAGGTAAAGGCATCCAACAGTTTATAATGGAACTGTATCTTCAATGATTGCATAGAGCATTGATATGCTTAGGAACAGATTTCTTCCTAGAGGCCCTGGAAACTAGGATTATGACAGGCAAGCTATCTGTTAAATCAGGACTGTCCAACTGGTGGCCTGTGAACTACATGCAGCCTACAGGCACTTAAATTGTAGCCCACAGGCTCCTGTCAACATTACATTATCATTTCCTGGTGATTTCTCCCACAGGTCTAAGTATTGCTCCCACAACTGCTGCTGCCCCCTTCTATTACCTGTTCCTGTTGCCATCACACCTCTTCCCTTCTCTGCTCCTTCCAGGCCACTGGGCACCCCTCCATCCTCCAGCTTCCTGCCACCTATTCAGGGGCAGGGTGGTACAGCCCTTGATGGAGGTAGTAATGGGGTAGTGTGCCCTGCAGGGGTGGCAGCAATGGTATGGTGGGGCCCACAGCTTCCCAGAAGTCAGACAGGCCTGTATTAAATGAATTTTTTAATTTTAATTATCAAAAAATAAACAGAACAGCTAAGGGCACTTCTAGGTCTGATTTTCCTGTTTCTGCTTGGTTTATGTTGTTGCATTGTCTTCTGGGAAGAAAATGTACATTTATCTTCACTGTTGTTCTTTCAGTATAGTCTTTTATTGTGAATTCTTAAAAGGCTTCTCAAGACATTTGGTTCTGTTCTGTTTTGAACATACATACTTTTGTAAGAAGCCTGTGGCCACAGGGTGGATATGATGCCCCCTGGTGACCATGTGGCTCCTGCCTGGCTCAGGCTGGGTTGTAGCCATTCCCTCAAATCTTGCCTGCCATGCCTTGATTTTAATAAAGATTATGAAAGGGAGACTGCTTGTGAGCTCTATGTGAGCCTGAGCCTACGTTGATCCCCATAGGGCTCCCCCTGAGTCCCCAAAGTAAAAATCCTACATCCCAAAACAGCAGGCCCTCTCAGCTTGCCTGTGCCCTGCCAGGCACTGATCGCCTTAGGGGCTCCTTAACCTCCCATATACAACACCCCAAGTGTTACCATGTAATGTTTGGCCCTTTCAGGCACTGGGTGCCTGGTCCCCTGTGTCTACTGGGCTCCTGGCCCCCATGGCCTTACATTCTGCCCACTCCAGGCTCAACAGCTGCTCAGGCCTGCCCCTTATAAAGTTCCAGCCAGAGCCCCCTTTCAGTCATGTTAACCTTTCATTAGCTCCCTGCCCCACCTGCAAGCAGCTTCACAGGCTGCTAACTCCCGTAGAGGAGCAGGCACACCCCAGTGCACTGCTACAACTTTCTATTAATCATCAACCATGATGGAAGATGTTAACTGTAAGTAATGTAAAGACACTAGATTTCAAATGTAAATTTATTATACTGTGAACTGAGTTCTTTGAATTTACAGTTTTAAAAAGCTAGTGACATCTTGTTATTGTTACCTGTATTAGTGAAGTTACAGTCAAAAACTATCCAAATTCCAGACAACATAGCACAGCCACACTTCTTGCTGCTAGCATACAGCATGTTAGGACAAGAACAGTTTTTTAACAAGACAACATGAGCAACACACTTTAAACAATGAACTGAGACACTCCATTTATATCACTGACAAACTAATAACCAGACTTCTAGCATACAACCTGGGTGTTCACAGCTGGACAAACTTCTGCTTTTTCCACTTCTGTTCTTGAGTCATGGAGCACGTAGGGTTGTAATTCTTGACCAGACTCATTTCCTCCACTACAGCTTTATTTTCTTCTCCTAGAATTCTGCCCTCTTCCTACCTGGACAATTCTACTTCTTTCCAGGTAAATAAACTGAATCAATGACCACAATCCCAGCACTTGCTTGACAACTAGATTAATTCTGCAAGCCGTTCTTTCCTCTTACCTCTGCTTCTTTCTCTATCAAAGACCTAGCCAATTTTTTCCAGTAAAAATTGACCTTTCCTTACTTTTTGTCTTGTCTTCTTTACTATCTACCCAATTAATTCTTACATTCTCTTCTTCCTCTTCCCCATCACAGATGAAAAAAATTCCTATATCCTCTCCTTTTTCAGCCCCAATGACCCCACTACAACCCATCTCCTCATCCTCCCCAACCCAACTCTTATCCTATTTTTGCCTTCTCTCCTTAATCTTCTTCTCCAGCTTTTCTCCATAAAGTTCCTTTAGTCTTAACCTACAACTAGGGGTGTGCAAAGCTTTGGTCGGCAATTTGATTCAGAGAAGATTTAGCTCAATTTGGAGGCCAAATCACCAAATCCAAATCAAATCGGGAGGGGAAGGGAAACCCCCGAGTCCATTTAGAAAAGATTTGGCAGGCAATCTTTTAGGGGACAGAAACTGAGAAGGAAGGGGAGTGGGGAAAAGGGGGGAGGAGTAAAACTGACATCTGCAGCTGGCCAGTGACTGTGATCTTTCCCTGAGTCCCCTTCCAATCACAGTGCTCTAGGGGAGGGACGTAGAAACAGCACATAAGCCTCTGTCTGCAGGATTTATGCCCCTTTTGTGACCTGTTTCTGCCTGAGCACGGGGAAGGCCTCGTGTTACAGGTTATTATACCTGCTGTTTTTATCCTGCTGTCCCTTAACATACAAACAAAGTCACACACGTCACTAATTTTGCTTTCAGAAGCTTGAGGTGCAGTTTCCCAGAAACCCCTACACCTATCTCCTTGAAACGTGGCAGGCTTCATGCCCTCAGAAGGGGCTACCATCCCTGTTCTCATCCAAATCTGCCAAAAAGGGACAGTTATAGGTATTTCAGTGATCCCCCATTATAGTCTATGGCCAAATCACTGGATCTCTCCAAAATCAGCGCCGAATTTTCCGAAGCTGATTCAGCCAAATTGATTTGGGACAGTGATCCAAACCTCCAAATTGAAATCACTGTCCTCCGAATCGGCCGAATCTGAATTGAATATTTCCCTAATACTTTGCAAGGCCCACTTCCAACCACTGCATCATCTGAGTTCACTAAATTTGCTGTGTAGAGTTACTGAGTTCCTCCTGTCCACTTGCATCCTAGATAGTCTCCAATCAGCTTCTGTCCTCTGTAGTCCAATGAAGTTGCTCTCGTCAAATTATCTAATAATCTTCCCTAGCCAAAGTTCAGGAACCAGCCCTATCTTCTTAGACCTATCAACTCTTTGACAAAGTTGCCCATACGTTTTTCTTTCAAATCTTCTTCAATATGATGCCCAGAGAAAAACTAACAAAGCTTAAACCACTGGCATGCTGAGAGCATTGCATGGTCAATATTATATTATTGTTTCCTTCTCCCCCCAGGCTGCCTGCCTGTATCCATTTGTCATCTTAAACACAGACTGTAAGGTCTCTGGGAGAGGACCATCTTTTTTTCTGTATATGTACAGCGTGTGGCACTATCAAGCTCCTTCACTAAAGTTCACTGGCACTACAGTAATACAAATAATAACAACAAAATTATAAAGTTTCTGCACAATAGGATTATTTTAAATCGCATAGAATGTATTCATGCAAGCATCCTGAGCTCCATTAAAAACTAGCTAAAACGGGTATTTCCAATACATCTTAAACCATTTTACTGTCTTTTTATAATGAATTATATTTAATGCATCTTAATTTGTACTTCATGTTTCTCTACTGATAAAAATTAACACATGCATGGCACATTGTTACTGGGCTGCACTGCATACCAGTCTAAAGAAATACACAGCCCTTGACTGCTATCTATAAATAAATGCTTTATAAAAGAACTGCTTTTAAAAATGAGATGTATCATCACCTCCCTAAGACTGGTGGAGAAAACTGTGCAGAACTGTCAAGTAGCTTGTCCATAGTAAGTCATACAAGCCTGAGAGAGGCCTGGAATAGAAAGGCTGGCGCAAGTTATGTATGTATGTACATTTCCTACTTCCAAGCCATGGGCTGGCTCTGTACCCGCTGAACCATCCTTCCTCTGGTTCCTAGGTTGATGTTGAAAACCACTTTGTCGAGTTACTGAGTTACTATCAGCATGAGTTAGAAATGTATGTGTTAGCAGGAAGTAATGGTTCTTGAAAGCATGACATATACTGTATATACGGTCTATATTAAAATACAGTATATAGCATCTATATATTACATATATAGATAGTATATACAATATAATAATCTATATATATTACTTATAATATATACAATTATATGCATACACACATATATATACACATACATATATATATATATATATATATATATAATGCTTTCAAGAACCATTACTTCCTGCTAACCTACCCATTCCTAACTCATGCTGAAAAAGACGTTTTCAAAATCAATCCAGAGGATGAATGATCCAGCGGGTAGAGAGCTAGCCCATGGGATAGGGAAACAGGATTCTGTTACTACTGTACCACGAATATTGTGGGTAAGTTACTTAGACTCTGAGCTTCAGTTTGTAGTCTGTAAAATGAGGATACCTACACCACTTCCCAATGGTGTACTGAGAATATATAAAAATATGGAGGTGTTCTGATATTACAGTGATATAAGTACCTACCGTAGATGAGATTATTGGTAGCTTTGACACAAAATAAAACAGACAATATGAGAAGTCCTAATCTCATTTGTACTGATGTCATTTCTAGACTGAGTACTTCGAGACTAAGGAGTAAGGGAATCAAACAGGTACACTTGATTCAGAGGGGAAAAAAAACAATTTCAAACAGTCTCGGCATCACCATATCTAACGTTAGCAGTCTACTTCCTGCAAGATATTGCAGGCAGAAAAGCCTCTTGGGCACCGTATAATGTTAACAGAAAGAAGCAGCATAGGAGGAAAGAAATGCATGCCAGTTTCACATTTCAAGAAACTCTTCAGATTGCTGATATCATTCGAGAGGCTTCCATCTGAACAATAGTAGAAGTGCTGGTGATTATTTTGGGAATGATTTGAGGGGGCCGGGGGGCATGTCTCTAGACATGGAAAGCATCCTATCGCTCCCATTAAATGTTAAGGAAAGCTGTGGGAGCTCAGCAGGTCTTCAAATAAAATAAATTTCCCCCAGTATGTCATGCCAGACAGGAGGGAAGGAATATGAATAACTGCTAACATCACTCTATATGTACTATAGCAGTAGTATCGATACAGTCGTTAAAAGATATGACACATAAACTGATCTTAGCAAGCACAATAGTTGGATCACTGGGCTCCACTATTCAGGAACAGTCTGAATGATAGGCAACTTTTCTGAGTTTGACAGGCAGGCACCGTATGTCACACTTCTTTTTGAGAATTTTGTGGGTTCCACAGCAGTTGGAGTTTGTCAGGTAAAATCCAAATCCAAGTCCAAGTCTGAGAAGGGGCAAAGACAGAAGTGCAATAAAAAAATTGCACGCTATCTGAGCTCACAATGAGGAAAAAACCTTTGCCTCTTCACAGCCCCTATATCTTTGTTTCCTTCCCTTAAAGAGACTGTCTAATCAGAGGAAAAAGAATTATCCTCCTAATCTGCTATACTTGTGCTTCTTCTAAAATTACTTTAGATACTATATCTAATGAAATTCAATCTTTGCAAAACAAAATGTGATTCATTTTAGTCTAAGGTAGAAGCTGGTCCATTGAGAATGACTAATTTGTTGCTAAATGTCAGAAAGTTTTTACTGATAAATGTGTCAAGTCAAAAGCACATGGTGAATGTAAAAATCATATGCAGCACTTTCCACACCAACAAGAAATAGAAATTCTTCCACCTTAGGTCATAATGTCTCGTGCAGTTGACTCATGCATCCAGGAAGATTTGTTACAGGAAAAAATAACTTTATTTTGCCTCATTTCATCCCAAAGGATTTTAAAGCATTTTGCAAAGTGCAATATGCTTTTATTCACCAGTAAATCACAGGTATTTTGGGGGCATAAGGTAATGTTAGTAAATGAAACAGTTTGATAAAGGGAATGAAAATGACTGTATCATAATGAAACTTCAAAGTGTGTTTTAAGGTGTGGAGAGTAACCAGAGAAAGAGAAAGGGAGGAGACAACCTTCTGCTCATCACTGGGAGCTGCTAAGGGAGCAAGCAAGATGTCCTGTAACAGCGTTGCTTGCTCAGTTTGCCAGGGAGGACTTAAGACTAAAAGAGGGATGACAGGGTTCGAGAAATTTGGGTATATGGAACCTGAACTTGTAAGTGAAGCAGCAGGGGTTGGTTCTTCGCCAGTCTATGCAAACTGAACCCCTTGGGTGGAGTTGACGTAACTCACACAAATCATAAACTCAGCAGGGTTTGCCAAGCTCCAGTAGCAATCATTAATCTTACATTAATACAGGACTGGAGAGGGAGCAGCCTTCGCAACCCTAGAGGTAATCAATCCTTCATAGCTGAGTTAAGCAATTGTGGCTTAATAAAGGACTTTGGTTGCTACTTCTGCTGTCAATCCAGTACCATTCACAAGCATTAAATTAGTTTTAAAAACAAAAAACAAAGAGAAATCATGCCATGCTGTACAGAAAAAAAATGCCAACAGCACCTAGTGTTTACCAAAATTAAACACCAATCAGCTGCAACCACTGCTACATGAGCCTTGGGCTACTTTCTGACAACAGAGTCAGGTGAAACAGGCACTCGGTGCCCTAGATAAACAGAGCCGACTGTGGGAGTGAATTACTGACACTTCCGGGTTTGAAAGGAGACCTCTGGAGTGTCAGCTTCTTTCCAGGTCAGACTGGCTGCCGCCACTAATACTGACAGGGAAAGTGAGCATGATGATGCTCAACATATGATGAGTGAGGGTCACAGAGACAGAAAGAGAAAGAAAAACATATTTCTAATATCTTACTTAGCCTTCTGTGTTGGAGAAACCTGTTACCCCAGCCTCTTTGTTTTATTTAAAGGATTAAGATTCTTATCTTAATGTGCTATTTACTTAAACTTGAAAAATCAATAATAGTGGTAGAATCCGGTGAAAAAATTATACTAAAAGGCATGCAGTTGTGAAAATATAATGCATATTACTGACCTAAACCAGTCATTATACCTGGTCTTACGCAAAATTGCATACCCTGGGGAAGCAAACCTTAGCCTGTTACCCACAAAATCTCCCATTCTGGCACGTTCTAAATTCTTGTTTGTTTGTTTTTCTAAACTCAAAACCCTGGAAACACAAATTCAGTGATTAATGAGATTCAAATTAAGGAAAAGCAACACTGATTCACAGTCCTTTAAAAAACAAATCTGTGACTGCCATTATGCAACTGGCTCCAGAGGAAAAATATGGTATTTGAAAACCTTTCAGACACAAATGCCCAGAGTTCACTCACAGCCAGACAAGGTTCTTTGTGTGAATCTGATATCTTTTATTAGACCAACTTAAATAGTTGGGGGAAAAAAATTTAAGCAAGCTTTTGGGTTTAAAAACCCTTCGTTTTTAAAGGTATGGAGTTTAAAAAATTTTGGCACACACCTACTGCCTGATGAAGGTTTTTTAAACCCGAAAGCTTGCTTAACATTTTTTTTCCAACTATTTAAGTTGGTCTAATAAAAGATATCAGATTCACACAAAGAACCTTGTCTGCCTATGTCCCTAGACCAACGCAACTACAACCTACGCCCGGTTCATTTCATTCGCTTCACTTCAAGCAATATGGCCTTGATTGTCCGCCACCCCTTAGCTATAATAAGGAGTAGTAAAAATCAGCCAAAAGGAACTGATAACAATTCCTTGGCATAAACTGGGGAGACAGTTTTCCTCTAGCTTGCTCTGCAGTCACAAGGTCCTTTAAACCTGTGAGGTATTAATTATAGGGGTCTTCCAATTCCTTCAAACTGCAGCTCTCCCCCCTAGTTCAACTCCTGAAAGTTTCTTCCACCCCTTCACACTGAGGATTGGGGAATGCTGCTAACAACAAAATCAGCTATGCTGTCTGCCAGACCAGCTCTGTCACTGGAGATTCCTCCTACACATGGTGAAATTTCCACTAAGAACGCTTGGCAGCTTTAAGTTCTTTTTGCACCGCATAACTGCAAAATGGCCTTGGTAGACTAGAAAATCTGCCCCTTAATCACTGAGACAGACAACCTTCCGTGCTGTCCAACTCCTAAAGCACAAAAGCTTCCAAAAATTCTTTGCAAGCCACTGTACTGATCTACTGAACTCTTAATTCCTCTAGATATCATTAATAAACAGCTTGACATTTTAAAATTGATTTAAATGTGCCTTTTTCCTGAAATGCTGGACAAGCACCAATATAAACTTCCCAGAAAGGTCAGCTGTGGTATCATATTTGTTAACCTCCACAATCAAACCATGGAAAGCATCTGGCCTTTTCAAAAGGAGGCATCGAAAATTATTTTTTTAATTTTTAAACTGACTTCGTAGTTAAGCCAGATAAAAAGCTAATAAAACACATCTGTCCTTACTAATGCATTTTGTATAAAAATGCAATGTTTTCTTAGGTCTACCCATCAGCTTAGCTTTATCTTTTCCATAGAAGAGAGATACCTGAAATGCATATCACTCCCAGGTTGCAGGTGTATTTCACTAATTACAACCACTGAGGACTGATTGGTATTGTAAGAGAAAACAAAGCAAATCTGAAGTTAGACCCCACTTCAGAAAAGCACGCTGAAACCACCAGCCTGGGACTTCTCACATGCAATTAATTAAGGCATATATGTTTAAGCAATTTTTGAATCAAGGCCTTGAGGAAGCTTACATCTCTGGATCTAAGTGACCTTATCAAAATTCATTTGGTGGTCAGAGTTCAACCAATAACTCTATAAATGGAAATATTGTACACCCCAGAGAATTATGCCCAGAAAAATTTAAAATTATGTGCCAAGTCCTGGGAGCTCCACAGAGCCAGCCTGGCCCAGTCCACTGGCACAGGCTTTCACACCAGACCAAGCTCCAGGTCAGCATGAGACTTATGGAACTGCAGGTGGAAGCCTTGCACCATCGGATCAGGCTGGCTCTGTGCCTCCACATGGGGTTTCCAGCACTCTAGCAAGAAGCCACATGCAGAGGCATGGAGCCCGCCTGGCCCAATGGCACACAGACCAGGAGCCATGGAGACTCGCATGCTATCAGGCCAGCAGGCCCCCCAGGCTGAGGCTGTCTCATGCCACCACATGCAGCCTCCAGGACTCTGCTGAAGCTGCCAGGGGGGAACGGGTGGGGAAGGGACACTCTGCTTGTCACAAGTGCCCCGAGGCTGCTGCCACCGGCAGTGGGGGCTGTGTGTGCCATGTGAGGAGGAGGGACGTGTGGTGGGCAGGCCCATACGCACCCACAAACTCCACACCCACCCACATACCCCCCCATAACCACCCCAACTCCCTTCTCCCATCCAGCAGGGAGGAGCTCCCGTCCCCCCTCACCAGCTGTCCAGTTGCATGCCACTGCACTCACTGCCTCCACATAGGGCTCCCAGCTGCATTGCCAGGAGCCCCATGGAGGTGGAGGCACATAGCCCACCCAGGTTAAATTATGCAATATTATGCAACTATGCATGGTCACGTGTTTTATGTGCAAAATTACACGGGCATATAATTGTGTAATTCCCCAGCAGTGTAATACTGCCAATTGGTTAATGTAGCTTCAAACCGCAATAAATTCATAAAATTAATTCTTCTCTCACACCAGAAGGACATGAAGCAAACTGAAAGACTGATGGGTACAATCCTGCCCTATTGCACAATACCTTTTCTCTCAAACCACTAGGGACATCTGCTTCTGACACCATTAAGTCTTCTTTTTAACTGTAAACCCTTCTGAGTGTTGGGCTGGGGGTTGTAAGCATGTGTGGTCTGTTTTAACAGACATCTAAGATAGACATTTTATGTAGCATCCCTTATTAGTACAAGTAGAAGCATTTTATTTTTCTTCACTTTTTACAGATGCAAAACTTTTGAATTTTGCTGACTCTGGATTGTTTTTTAATATATGACCAAATTTCCATGGGCTTCCCTTCACAGTTTTCTTGACTTCATACAAGAGGTGCGTAGCTTTTTAAATTAAAACTCAATCCCCAGTACTCCTACTCTGACCCGAACCTTTTCTGTAACATTACACCAGAGAACAGCCCTGCTCTGTGTTTCAATCTTATTAAATGCTTTTAAGATTTTAATCATCCATTCATTGGCTGCTAAGTGAATATTATATCCCTTTCCTGTGGGCAATCAGATACCATAATGCTTTAATGTTAAAACTTGTTACTGCTGCATACAAAAAAGTAACAAATAGGTTCTTATTTTGTGCTGGAATGGTACCCAGGACACCATCTAACCAACTGAAGGCATTTTAATAATACAGTTCTTATGACCATGTTTGAAACACAACTGCAATACATAATATTTATAATGAGAACACAAAGAGGAATAATTATTTTAAAACAAGAACTAATGGTAATGGCAAATAGATTCTGTAGTCTGCTAAAACCACTTGCAAGTGTAAAAGCAATTTATTTTGGGATTATGCATCTTAAAAAAAAAAAAAAAGTCTTAGAGTAAATAAGTGCCAGTGACCTGTTTCCATTTCTATTTGTAGGCTGTACTGTTTGCTTGGACACAGTTGTAGCATTACTTTCTTATATAACAAAGATAAAATGTTGTTGGTCAAATGCCTAATCAACTCATTAATGTTCCGCACTATTTATCTCTTATAGAATAACAGGGCCTTTCAATTAAGAATAATAAAAAAGCTCACAAATATATTACAATTTTGTCTCTCAGATGCAAATATGGGCTCATGTTTAAATAGATACCTATTTATAATCGTCTCCTCTCTGGGAGGGCACCATTACAAATATTTAATAATGAAATCTTTACAGTATGACGACTCAATATAACTTCCATATATGAGAAAATGCCTAACATTTCTTTTCTGATTTTGAGAAAATTTCTTTTCTAATAAACAAGTTTCAGTGTTGGCTTCCTGTTAAATCATGGTGTGATGTAGCAATCAAAGGTTAGGAAAGCCTCCTTCACCGTTGATCTGATTTTGTTCCAGAGAATAAGTTTTCCTTTCCTGCATGCTATGATTAGGGTGACCTTACATCCCACTTTGGCCAGTACACCCAGATTCTGTAGCTTAGTCCTGGCCGGTTAGTTACAAGTCCTGGCATGGTATGGCAGGCAAGTAGCCAATCAGGCACTGCTGCTGTTGAGTGGGAGCAAGGCAGACAGACTACAGCAGTTCACACTCCCACACAGCAGCTGTGGTGCCTGCTGAGCCATCTGCTTGGTGCACCGTGCCCCTCCAACCCCTGTTGCAGTCCGGCTCAGGACTTTTGACCAACCAGCCAGGACCAGGCTACAGAATCCAGGAGTGTCCCAGCCAAACTGGGACATATGGTCACCCTATCTATAATACTAAGTCAGAAGCAAAATAGTGGTTTTGGGGTTTTTGTAATACAATTTTGCAAAGACATGTAATACTTGACAAATTGCAGACAATTACAACCATGGTAGTCAAGTCCAAAGGTGGAAATGTCGCACACAAAAATATTGTAGGTTGCACACAAAACTAGTTGATATTTATTCATATTTTAAGTTTCTATAAACCTATACAACTACCCATTCCCAAAATCAAGTTGGGGTGCCAAAGTATTAAAAGGAAAAAGGAAATGAAAAGGATTTCAGAACAATACAGCTCTGATTCCGATTACTTTCCTGTACCTCATGTAAAAGTGCCTGGTTTAGAAAAGGAAATGGGATGCAAAACTCCTGATTTCATAAGTGTACTTACTTGCCTTCAAGCACTTCCAGCTGAATTCCTCCCTACTTTTCCAGGAATAATAAGTGAAGAAGTGATTCTGTATCTAACGACAAAATCGTTCAGCACAGCTAGTTCAAACTCTGAATAAATACCACATTAGTAAGTTTTTCCTGGTATTATTTCACATTAGCAAAAGGCATTTCAGGATTTTAATTCAGATTCTAAATGAGGTTTGCTATTTTCTGTTGTTTTATAATAAATCACAGCATCATTGTAAACTGCAAAGCAATGCAAAGCAGACATACCGTTTCCATAGTACTGGATTTTCTTTACCTTTCAACTGAACTGTTAAGCCATTAAAAGAAAAACAAAAGCCACCCCAAAGGACAGACGCAGCACCACTCACAAATAGAAACAAGCATTAACATCTTTCAATTGCTTACTCTACTTTTTTGTCACTTACATATTACTTTTTATATTTACATATTACGGTGCTAACTAGTATTTTATAGAACAGACAAAAAAGCAGCTTAGTGTATAAAGAAACAAGGCCTGTATTAGCGTTGTGTTGACACTTTACACCCCCATCTTAAAAACAGTTGAATCATTTCATTTTCAATGGACACCCTCCTTCCCTTTCCCCTATGTGAATGAAGGTATTATTAGTCCAAAACACTAATCTAACATAGGAAGTTCTTTCAGTACGGGAAGATGATAGCGGTACCCTTCAAACGCTCTCTCTTTTTATGCTGACTATTAAACATACACAGGAAAGATGCAAATTAGTCTAGAAAAGTGATACTTCAAAAGTCCTCTATTCAGTTTAATGTAATCTAGCCATTACTCTGCAATCAGAGAGCACTTTTTCAAGATCATTAGTACTAGGTTGGAAAGCTCGTAATATAAAACGTTAACACATTTTGGGGGTTAATTTTTATCTTGATACCTCGCCAGTACTACTACTATTGTATAGGTGAAATACTTGTAGTATCAGATGCAACTAATGTACACATTGCTAAAACATTGCTCTTTCTTTGCTGATTTTCTGTAAATGGTAAAAATATGTATGGTAGCAGCTTGCCAATTTGCATGAATGACTAGAAGAGCCATAGCAAAACAATACAAAAGCCACCAGAACCGGAGACTGCAGAGGACGTTACTGATAGTACCTGAAATGCATACAGGACAGCTAGCTAAAATGAGATGGTTCACCTTTCATTGTAAAGGGACTAACCTGTAAAAGACTTCTAATGTGTTCACAAAGCCAAACTCTGAATCAGCCTTTTTCACTGAGTATGTTCCTACCCAAAATCAGCTTTTCATTGTATTATTTTGGAAACAATATTTGAATTCTCTTTTCCCCCCCACTTTTGGCAGTGGAAGTAGTAAAAAAAAACAATGTTAAAGGAAATTTATACAGACAAAATAACAGTGGACATAGCCAAAAACTATAACTAGTCACCGTCACACAGCAATACAGACTCCTAGACAGATTTACTACTTACAATAAAAACTATCTTAAAACAATTTAAGTATAAATAAAGAAATGCCAAGATTTTCAATAGATCTTGCACCAATCATTTTTCAGAGCACAGAACATCCTTTTCCAGGACATCCTTCCACAAAAATGTGTGCATTAAACATCTGCAATGAAAAGTGCCCTAAAGATATTTGTCATTTAATTTGTATGGAATAATTTTAATGGTGAAGTAAAGAACAAGATATGTTCACATTTTTAGGCTTGGAGAAGGGGATGAGGGTTGCTAAGGGGATTGGGAACCCCTAAGGAAAGAGGTTTTAATTCTTGCATCATGTTCATTGGTTATACAGAACATTCTGAAAGACCCCGGGCAAAAATAAAAGTGCAGGACATAAATTAGTTTGTGTCTTTTGTCAATCTAAATATTCTAAAGTATATTCACATTTAATATTTTCATCAATCATACATGTTTCAAAGCATAAAAGGTTTGGAGTAAAACAGACACTGATATAATGCCATTCTGTCAGTTTCTGATCAGTGAAGAAATTGCATATTTCTACAATGATTTCCAACAAATATTTCGTCACAGCAGACAGAAAAAAACAGTTTCAATCAATTCATAAGATTAGCATAATCTCTTAACAGCTTCTGTACTTTGCAAGTGACTTTAAAAGTAACACTTGTGATAAAACATTAAATAGCAATAAAGTAACTGTGAACAAATGACAAGGAATGGGAGTATGGCAGACATACCGTAATTAAGAAAGCATTAAAAATTAAGTGAAATTGCAATAACTGCACTAAAGTAGTCAATGAAGGCATACTAGAAGAAGCCTAGATTTTCTCTTTTGTTGTCACTTGTCTTTTTGAATGACTGGATTTGCTGCCTCTCTTCTTCTAAAAAGCAAAGATTACAAAAGAAACACCTGGAAAAACACGGATAAGGTCTCCTTCTCTCCTTCCCACTACCCCAGCCAGCTTCCAAGCTCCTCCCCATCTCTTCTTTTGTTTCTTCAAAAGCAGTGCCCCTCAGCCACAGGAATGCCAAACCATTCTTTCAGGTTGTTCAGACTCACCATCTCTCCTTTCATAGGCCAAGATGTGCTATTCTACAGTGCTTTGTAGGTACATGTTCCCCTTCCCTCCCTCAGGATCTGTACCATGAGTGCACAAGAACAGTCTAACAGAAACAGGTGGAGTTCCTCAAATGACATTTTAGTTCGGTTTTTCTTATATTTCCTTTTTACCAACATCTTGACATTTATCGTAAGTAAATTTGGAATATTTATATAATGCATTAACAAGGGTATCATAAGTGAAAGAGTTTAGGTCACAAGTGAAACCCCCCACATAGGATTTAAGTTTTTAGTCAATGACAGCTGGCATCACGTTGAAGAAGATAATTCCATACAGACGGGCATACAGCTCAACTGTGTGCAGCTGAGAAGAAATAATCACCTTTTTGGAAGAAGCAAGATAATATTGTTCTTAGTTTCAAATAATTAAAACCTGGTTCTCGTACTCTTCCCCTCTGTGCTCTTGGGCAAATCACTGCAACTTTCTCCTTCATTTTTCTTGTGCATGAAGTGGGGAGGACTATATTTACCCTACTTTGCAAAGTATTTTAAGTTATATGGCTGAATAGGTGATACTTCCTCTTAAGTGTAATGAAAGTAGAAGGATAACACAAATTTCTATATACTTAGGTTGCTAGGCAGTGACATTTTTATTTATAATACTTAAGGTATTAAATATTTTGTTTTGCTTTTGGGTGCAAAAGTAAACAACTGGTAAAATACTGGGATTTACAAATTCTATGTTGTAACTAAATGTTTCTGTTCATGAAACATGCATAGCTCCAAATATACGTGTGCATCCAAGAACAATATTCAGGCCCTTAAAGTAGGAGAAATATAAAACTGGCTAAACTGTAAAAAAGAAGCAAATTCCTGGGACAAATACAGAATAAAAACAGACTTCTAAGAATTCACAACCCTGATGAACCTGGTCACTTTCTGTCATGTTGTAACAGAATCTAACTTATTAAATTCAATAAAAAGTTGCCTAAGCTCCATACTGAAAACAGAATGTAAAATTAGCTATGATGTTTTGCAATTTGTCCTACAGTCTGTCAGGTTGAATCCAGGACGAGAAAGAATGGTTCACTGGCTCAGGCATTAGCCTGGGACTAAGGAGAGCTGGATAGAATTCACTAACCTAACAAAAACCATGTCCTTTGAGCAAAAGACATAAGGCTAGATCCACAAAGCACTTTGGGCATAGTGATGCTGATTTTTTGGTGTCCCATATCTAGAACTTTTAGGTAAAATTTAAAAAAAAACGAGCTGTGCACCTAAGGTCCCTATACAACTAATGTGAAGAGTAAGGCACATAATAATGGGGTTCACAACAGCAGGCAAGCTAAGCAAAGAGAAGCTGAAACCAGCTGATTAGAAATGTTGAAGAAAACATCTAAAAATCTCATTTTTCTCCTAGACTGAGATGCTTATACGTGACCTGGATTTTGATAAGTATGATACTTGAAATCCTATTCTGGATGTAAGGATGAAGTTGTATTTTAAAACCACAGACTTGAAGCCAGGTCCATTCAAATCCCAAGGGAGTGCCCTCATCCACAAACTAAAAAGTCAGGCTTCCTTCTGCCTACTGTGCCTCTGGTCACATAAAATTCTTGGCTGCACAGTGGCACAACATTAGGAAACTGTGAGGGTGCCCACATGCAGACTAGCCTCTAGCTTAGTGTCAAGGCACTTTCATAAATATGAAAGGTGAGGAAGTAAACCACCACAAACTGAGGAAAGCACTTATCCTAAGTGCCACCTTCTGAGCAAATGTTCTAATCTACAGGCCAGTAATTCTCGAGCAAGATGCCATGCTATCTTGGGGTGCCACAAGAGGCTTAAGCATGCCTCAGGAAGCTGGTTGACAACTACTGCTCTAGGCTATTACATAAAAGGTGGACAACAACACTACTACACTCTGATTCAAATGTATTTTTGCATGGAAATGGCTATGGCTGCTATGCTTTGTACTGATCTCAATGCTGCCTGTGAATATTACATGTACTCTATGCCTGCCTACCCAACTGGGGCTCTTGGGCCTTAAATAGAGCAACACCTAGTTTATGAGTCCCAAACAGCTGTCTGAATGAAAGCACAGAAATGATTAGCTTAGCCAAGATGCTGGCAACTCAGAAGCAGATCTTTATGAACCAAGCAATTTTACTGGAAAAAACTTAAAGCACCTATGTATTAAGAGGCACCTAAGCTATGAGCTTTTTGGCACATTGCTCACTTAAACTTAGGCCTCATACAAATATTTAGTTTCGCCTGAGAGAGTTGCTGCTCTCCCAGGAGAAACCATGGAATGTATAGATGTTCAAGCTTTTTCTCCCAGCATAAAAATGGCTACTCCAAGGGGAAAAAAACCTGGGAACAATTAGGGTTAAATCACTCTCAGGAAAGTTTCTCCTGGCAGAACAAATGTCCAGAAGAGCATTTAGTCCTCCAGCATCTTCCGTTCCCTGCCCCCACAAGGATACAGTGTGTCACTTGCTGGACTCTGCTGCTCTTGCAGGGAGCAGAACACACTCCCCACATTGTGCTGCAGGGAAATATAAGCTGACCATTGGCAGTCTGGGTCAGACCTATGCACTGCTGTCATCTGTCACCAGGCAGATTATGGGAGCCTTCATAGCATGCTGAGATGTATACACAGTGCCCCCGCCCTGCAGCCAGCTGCACAGTGTCAACACTACAAGCTCTCCACTCTTCAGAGCATCAGCATTCAAATGTCTGTAAAAGAGGCTCTGGGTAAATTTCTTTACCAGCAGAACAAACCTGGGAGAATCCACACAAATTATATAAATGCGTGTATGTAGCCCTAGGTGCCTTAAATCAACTTAAGCTTTACTTGCAGCATATAAGTAGTTTTTTGGTTCCCTACTCAATTTATATTTACTGTTTAAAATGGAGAGAGGTATTATTGATGCAGTTAGAGCCTCCTAAATCATAGTGCTTGAGGGTGTATAAATACCTGCAATATTTACTTCAAGGGTAAATATTAGAAACAATATTATTTTTGTTATGGCTGGGTCTACTGTGGTAAAGCCACCTGAAGACCCTTAGGTGCTTAATAAAAATGGAATTTCAAGCACATGATTTAGGGCAAGAATAAACTAAATGCCAGGACCATCAGGAATTCTTCAGCCAGACAAAAGATGCCATCCCAATAATACAGGTCCACTCTCCAGAAACCAAATAGTAAGACATTTTCAGCATTCCATCATGGCAAATGCTTGGAAGAGGAGACTGTTACTATGAAATAATGGTCACCAAAAGTCTCAAAGTATTAGATAGCCCAGTACTTGCCAGTGGTCTCTTAACTTACCAAAATATTCAGCAAATTAGAAGTCATAGATTTTTATTGTTTGACATACAGGAGAAAGCTCTGGGCAAAAAGGTGTTAAGTTGTTAATGCTTTCATGGACATCCACAAAAGGCAAACTAAAAAAGAATTCCCAAAAGTCTAGACCACTTGACATAGACAAATATAACCTGCATATCACTAGTGCAAAAGATCTATTTCAGCAGTTAATCTTTTGTAGCTAGTTATCCATATGTCATATAGGGACTTTAGAAAACAAGCAGCCTTTTCCCTATAATGAGAAAACAAATCATGTGAGAGCACATAATAAAAAATGCTCACTTTCTGATGCATCTCAAACACCGTATTTTTATTAATTAATAAAAATGTATTATTGAACTTCTAAAAAATATAACAGGATATGAATCTGCTTGCTTATTGCTTTTCCTATAACAGAACAACACCCAAAACAGTACTGTTCACAAATGTAAGAGAATGTAAACACTGTTCTTTTCACCAATAACATGGGTATTTGTATAATACAAATGCAAACCAAACCGATCTGGTTTTAGGAGTATATGCTTGTAAAATAAAAATATCCCCAAATTGGTACATAGGAATACTACAATGTTCTATTCAAGCCAATTCTAAACTGACTCCCAAAATACATGTTTGTAGGTATACACCCACCCACCCACCCAATACATGCACACAAAGTTTACTGAAAGTTGATTAATTATAGCATACAAGCTTTCATAAAAATAAATTCTGGGATTGTGCCAAGTATTTAATAGCTGTCATGCAACTTAAAAGAAGACCACTTGTGATATTTCTGAATATTTTTTCCTGCCTTATATCTTAAAGTAACACTTTGTTGTGAAATTTTAAAAGTAGGATGAAACATTAAAAATACACATTAAGTCAGATTATGTTGTTAAATTACACGGAGTCACTAGGGTTAAATTACTTCTAAGCAGAAGTAATGGATATACTCTTTCTTGAAAAATGTAGGTTCACTACAAGTGAAACAGAAGACTGCTCAATAGATAAAATGATAAAACCACCCAAGGTATGAGATATGATCCTGTGACTTCCTGGCCCTAACAGTCAAGCTTACAATCCTATTACCCTGTTGAATAAACACAGCTTTTGGAAAGGTTAAACCTGTGAGGTCCTCATCGGAAAGTCCCAGAGTAAATTATAACATTTGACGATGACATTCCTGTGTCTTTTGGAACCAGTGAGGGGAAATAAGGGCAGGTCATTATAAGCCACTTGCCTTTACAACTGGCTGTAAAAGACAATGAGCACAGGAAGTTTCCCACTGAGATCAAGGTGCACAATCTCCAGCTAAAAATAAACAAGCACTGATAGTCACATCTGCTGGAAAATATCATTTGAGGCTGAACTCCCAATTGCCAAAGCAACAGGAAGAGAATACTGCAATGCATCAGACCGCAGAAGGACCATAAAATAATAATTGCAGAATGGTGATGCATCACTGTTTGCATTAATAGAGATAAACACCTTACAACAGCTACATTTTCTTTTTTTAAATAAGATATTAAAAATATAGGTTTGCTTTTGTTTCTGTTACCCCTCAGCTCCAGGTACAAATCCAGGAAGGTTTCTACAGGGAATCATTCTTCAGGGAACAAAAAGCAGAGTATACTTTAATCCCACCCCCTTACAGGATACTTTTTGACCATTAATAACAAGTTGAGGGTCATATAAAGCATGCAGCATAACATTTTGGCAGAAAAATACTGACAAGAGGGCAAGTCTTTCCTCCCTTTATTATCTGATAACACTTCATATACTTGCCCAAGTAAATTACAATGTAAAAGCAAAGTCACAAAATACACAATTTGGTATTCCAGCCAAGAGTTTCTTAAAATATCTGGTTCATTCAAGCAGGACAGAGAAAATCCTTCATATTCTGAATTAACGAATTCAATTTTTGATCAGCTGTCACCCTGCATCAGAGTGTAAAAACTGGTCTTTACAATTTTGCAATACAACATGCACATGCAAAAGAGAGAAAGAGTGTGTGCACATGAATGAGAGCAAGCAAACATGTGAGCAAGAGCGACCAGAAGTCTTGTTATTTTTATTTAGGAAAATGCATTGTAGCAATACATATGGCAGGGCGAGGGGGGGGGGAGGAAGAGGAAGGCAGCAGGGGGATGGGGAACAGATGTTTATGCATTATGAATGCTTGAATATTTGATATAACATAATATTACCCAACAACAAAGCTGACATATATTGCAAATTTTAACAAACTAACATGGTCAGGAAGATTCTTTTTCCCAAACTGATTTTATTTATCATCCAATTCTTACTTAGGTTGATTCAATGTGTCATAAAAGGTAGCCCAGGGTAGCATCACCTGGTTCCAAATGATAAGATTACATAGGCAACTGCTTCATGCTTCTAACTAAGGTTTCAGGAAGGAGAGACCATGTAAAAATATATATCAGCTGTTTACACCATTCATCAAAATAACTCTTCTCTCTCACAAAATACATTTTTGTGCTTTAAAATGAGAATAATCTCTGAATACTTTTCATGTCCTTTACTTTCAATACAGTTTCTATATTCTCCATCATTGAAGAACTATGTCCATGTATATATTTTCATACATACATGGACATTTTCAGATATTTCCTACTTATATATTTTGTATGTTACTTTGGCCCCCTCCACACATGCAGGTAAAGGCGCAATTGGACCTTATCCACGATCCACATAATCGTGCCTCCTGTCACACCATACAAGCATGGCAGGAAGTACAATTGTGGGATTATGCATTAGATCCAATTGTGCCTTATTGCTGGTGTAGGGGGAGCCCAATTTAGGGCTCCCCCTACATTGACAAGAAGCAGGCACCCATGGCTTGGAGCCCCCTTTGTTGAAGAGGCTCCCAGCCATGCAGGGCTGAGAAAGTCCTGCAGTGGACAGGGCTTTGGTTCCCGGCTGCACATGAGACACAATCAGGACCCAGAAACATGTCCACTGCAGGACTCTGGGTCCCGGCTGCATACAAAACTCAGGCAGAACCAAGAGCCCCATGTGGGGCCAAGGCTTTCACAATGCCCAGGGCTTGGGGGTTGTATCACTGCAGCTGGGAGCCCTGTTAACTGATGGGGTGCCCAGCTGCAGGGGAGGCCCCACCACATGGGCAAATTAAATCTCAATAGCAACCATTTTCAAGGTCTAACTTTTTAGCTGGTTGGAGCTTTTTATCATGCCTGCACATACACCTGGTCTCAAGGTAACTGCGAAATACCTGCAAAGTGTAAAGGGGGCCTTAAAACATCAAAATTGAAGGAACTCACACCTTTGACAGGAATAATCCATAATATATTCCTTTCTTCAGAAATCTCTGAAAAGTAATTCTGAATATGGAAATTCCTGCCATAGCAAGTTTGTAGATAAGCACAAAAATGTGCTAATACAGCAATTTTTTCAGTATTTTCATAAAAACCAGCTTGGTCCTCTTTTTTCCAATGTCTCTTCATTTTCAAATTAACATTAAAAAGCATATGTATGATGAAAAGGGAGGCTTTCTTTAACCAGAATAACTGGAAGGATAAGTTCCTTAGTTCAAGTACTATAATGACAAAGACCCGCCACAGATTTGTGGGAACCAACTTACTTCAGGTTTTAAACTCCTGAGTGAAGAACTATTCAGAACAGAGGATTCAGGGGACTTGGATTTATGCATGGGTCTGTCAGGAGTATAAGAAACAGAATACAGTATTTCCAGATCTCTTGCCAAATACATAATATAACTTCTGATTTTTTTTTTAAAAAAATTAAACAAAACAAAACAAAAAAATCAGACCTTGGCCTCAGAGATGATAGAAACATCAAGTATTAAATGTCAGTAGCAAACCTTGCAGTACTTCCTGCCATCAAGCCAAGTACAGCCTGCTTCCAAGCCAAACATCGGTTCTGTCTACTCCAAACAGGAACTCAACAAAAAGGAAATGTGGCACTTCTTACCAGTGCGGTCAAAAAGAGACATTTTAAAAATCCTATTTAATCCAGTACTTTACCTGTAAAATCCCTGAAAGAATAAATAATAAAAATTGCTCTATTGCTTGTACCCCATTCCTGATGAACCTCTTGACCAAAACGCCTTTCACTTATTATGTTCATGGTCAAATTAATGATTTTTACAGGGGTCCGAATTCCACGTGCACTAATTCTAAAAAAAACAAACCAGACTGACAGTGCATGTGTGCATGGCACCTCTGCACCTCTTGCTCTCTGACATGTCAGGCAATATAAAAACCAGGTGTTACAGTGACATTAATGAAACCTCAAGAATACAGCTTTACCAACAGATGATAAAATGAGTAATATAGGTTCACATATCTGTTTCCTGTGTTAAGATTCTCTATAACCAATACAGCCATGTCTACACGAGTACAGACATTTGGTTCCCCGGTGACAACTAGCAGCAGCACAAGTGGCCTGTGCCATGCGCCCTCTGGCATGCAGCAGGTAACCCCGAGTGGGGTAGGGGAAGCTGGGACCAGCACCGGGCTGGCTCCAGCAGCCTTATCTGTGGTGCTAGGGGCCTCTTAGGGCTGCAGCAGCGGTGATCCTGCCGCTCGGGGTCTGACCAGCAACCAGAGCATAGGTCTAGTTGGCCAGGCTCCAGTTTTGAGCAGTGCACCTTGCCTCCACATGCACTGCTTCACTTTTTTTGGCGTGGGTTTTTTGACCCCTGGGCATCCAGGGGTCAAAAAAACCAAACAAACCCTGCACTGCTCCCTTGCAGCATGAAGGATAGATGAATGTGCTGCATGGCTGCGCTCTTCTGGACGCAGCCTAGAAAAGTAAAATAATTGTAAATCAGTGGAAATCATGTAAATACTTATGACTTAGGTATTTAATATTTATAAACATTCATTTATTTTAGGCAAGAATTTCTAATAGACTGCAACAGCACTGTAGCTAACACATTTTGCAGATTCAAAGGGGAGAGGAATGGTCTTCTTGGCTGTAGTACTCAGAATTCCCTGCTGTCATTTCCAAAGCCCTAAAAAACCCATAGTTTTACTAGCAAAAATAAATTAGCTTTAAGGCCAATTATCTTTTTTGAGTGAATAAAAGTTCAGAGATTCAGAACTGACCATGTATTTTTTTTTTAGAAAAAAATTCTAGCTGAATTCCAACACTGGTGCAGGAAGATTTTGGACCCTGTGCATATATAAAGTGACAGTACTGTAAATGATACTTATTGTAAAATCTGTTCCTGTGCATGTAATGTTTGAAAAAAAAAATTACAGATCTTTTTTCAGTATTACTATTTATTTGCTACAACCATATCTATATAGTTATATATATTACAATAAATGTATTAATGTTTACAAAAACCTGTAATGCATACCATATAGTACTGCAACATCACAAACATGGGCCAGAATCTGATCCAGGGTAAGCCAGCATAGTTCCATTACATTAGACCAAACCACATTCATTTATCCCTTCTGAGAATCTTGTCTGATATTTCTTATGCAGCACTCTATATGTATGAAAGACCATACATACATTGACTAGTTCATTCTTATGGCAGTTGTGCAGGGTATACAAGTTTGTAACTCCAAACTACAGACAAAAAGATAAAATGATTTGCCGAAGGCTACAAAACAAGTAGTGGGAGAGAGCTTGTACTTTGGACCTGGACTCCTAGTCCTATGATCATTCTTTGAGACCACACTGCATCTCTACAACACTGGATTTTTAAGAACCTTGAATATGCATTGTGCTAAGAGTGATAGTGTGTGAATCTGAACTTTGGATTAAAACTTATGCTGCAGGGAAGGTTGTTTCAAAAGTGGCTCTGCAAGGAAAACAGAAGGAAGAAAAGGAAGGCGAGAAAGAACCAAGACAACTTTTAAACAAAAGAAGACAACTAAACCCTTTAAATAAACTGAAAAGCCAGCTTTCTTCAAGAGTGAGGATCTCTCCACAAGGAGAGATCTGAATGATAGATGAAAGGAATCAAAAGTTCATGGTAAAATGTCTGTTTTATATAGGAATATAAGGGATTCAATTTGCATAAATCAGAGAGGAACAAAAAATATAATTCTACTGAGAATAGCAAAATGAAGATATTTTTCCCCACTGGAAAAGTACTTAGCTTCAGGATTCAGATATTATATCATCCAAGAAATAAGTGGTGGCAAATAGATTTCAACTTTTTAAAAGTGCTTTCAATAACAATTATATTTGTTGTGTGTGTGCATGTGTGTGGGTGTGTGCGCATGTATGTATGCATGTATGCACACACACACACACGCACACGTGCACATATATAATATCATTTTGCTGGGGCTTGCTGGAGTTTTAGGTTGTTTTTATCTTGCAAACCTTTTGTGTCAGTTTGAAGCCGAAGTCATGTTCCCACATGAAATATTAATGTTCTCATTTTACACTAGGGGGAATGTTTTATTTCAACAAGCTGCAACAGGCTATCATAACAGTAGCATGCTTTGCTGGGGGAAATGTTACATTTTAGGTCAAGATCTAAAATAATAAGCAGCTGTAATAGATTCTGTAGTCAAAGTTGGCCTGTCAACACTGGACAATCACCAAAGGGTGGGGGGAGGAAATCAGTTTGGGGGGGAAAGAAATTTTTCAATAAATTACAGTCCCAAATGCCTAATAAGCTGTCAGGGAGCTGGGACACCTGGAAATCCTGGGAGCTTCAGTTCCATGGAAGCTCAATTAGCTGAGGAACCAAGAACCTTATGAATCAGGGGAGCCTTTGATTTGAAACCAGCCCCGCACTATGGGTACCAAGAAATTAGTGAGGCAGCTAGCAGAAAAGAAGCTAAGCAAAGATCCACCAAACTTTCACTGGAATCAACGTATTCCTGAAGGAAAAATGGTCCATCTGAGACTTTCCAACAAGCTTTGATGCACAATGAAGAAAAGGGGGGAAAAGTTAGTCATTATGTTACTTTCAATCATCTTTGTATTGGAATTTGAAATATCAGCAGGACTGTTTTACTATATGCAAATTAAATACACTCTGAGCATGTATCCCCTATCTACTATATTCTAAATAGACACATTTGTAATACTCTAATGGGAAAAAAATCCCCTCTAACTGGTGGGAGTGGTGCAATATCTTTGCCTTTCCAAACAAGAAAGATCTAATCCTAAACCTGGCATTATCTAGCTTCAGTGGCATCACTCTTGTGGAAGAAGGATTCTCTGATGGTACATAGAGACAGGAGCTATGCCACTTTTTGCCCAACTTTCTCCTGTTGTGAGTGCAAAGTAAAAGGTGCCAAGGCAGAGACTTTATATGCACTGCTAATTCACAGCTACCATATTGGCCCCATTTGTTGTTGGCAATAGACAATTATAGAAGTTTAAAGACAGAGGGACCAAAATCAGTCAAGTACTGTAACAGTAAGTGTGATATAGTAGTTAATCACTATATTAGCTTTTGTTCTTTCCCTCTTAATGGCATAGTTTTTATCTCAATTAACCAGTTACTTCTATATTTAATAACATTTTATTTTCAGTCTTTGGTCTCAATTGAAAGGCTCCCAACTGATTTCAATGAATTTTGAATCAGGCCATGTTTGATGAGCATGATCAGCTGCCTTGAATATCCGATCCATTCACCTGCCCAACTGGCATACTGACAGTATGAAAGGTGGATTCCCAACCAGTACCATTCCAACTGTATTCTCCATGGCTAGGGAAGACTTCATGTAGGGAAATGTAGGGACATGTCAGAGGTGTCACAAAACTCAACTCTGATACATCAAATTCTCTTTTGCTGTCAGGGGTTTTGTGGTAGCAGCCCTCATCAACAATCCCTCAATTCAAGGATGATCTCTACTACAACTCACTGATGCATCTTGAGGTGACTTAAGAGTCCAATCCTTGAGCTACAGATCCATCCACAGAAGTTGCAGGCCTATCCACAGGGGAGAGTAGGCTGTAGACTGGGATTCCTTTCCTTTTCCATCCTCTACTCTCACTTCTCTGCTTCAAGACCAAGATGCTTTACCTTGAAATGGACTGCCATTTGGTTGAGGTTCCAGTGCCACTGAAATTGGTTAGCAAACAGTTTCTCTCAGCTCCTGATGGTGGCAATGCTGGTAACACTGGTTTCAACAAGGGTGCTGGAGTTTGTGCAGCAATGTGCCCATTTGATGCAGGTGATTTTCCGGAGGCATTGTTGGTGATAACCAGGGATCTGAGTTTTCCGTTTCCTATGGAAAAATTTGGATTTTCTTCTTTAAGGGAGAAAAATGTAGGAAACCCATGGTTTCCCCTTGCAGGCTGACAGAGTTCCAGCTTGCAAGGGGCTGCTTGGAGCTGGGGGGAGTGGTAGAAGAGTGATCAGAGGCAGGGGGAGCCACATGCATGCGCACATGCACATGGCAGCATGGTGGAAAGCAGGTCCCACAGCTCCCCACAAGTAAGTCTATGGGGGGACAAAGGCAACACGGGGTGGGGTAGGGGGGACAGAGGTGACAGAGAAGGGCATAGGAAATGCTTGGAGGGCATAGGCAATCCATCAGGAGGGCATGGGGGGCTGCAGCCTGGCTGGACTGCTATGGGCAGTCCATGGCCCAGTTGGCAGGACCCAGTGTGGGTGGGTGGAGAGATCTATTGCGCCACCAGCAACGCAAATGATACACACTGGAGCCACACTGCCTTCAACTCCTCCAGCAGCTCATGTTCTGGGTCACAGCTCTATCCCAGGAGCGAGGTGGAGTGGGGGGCAGCACAAGTGCCCTGAAGGGAGCAGCAGCCAGGCCATGGCAGCAGGGTAGACTTATGGCCTGACATGTGAATGGCTGGCAGTAGGAGGTGAGGGCAGCAGAGCTTCACTCCCCTCTCGCTCCCCGCCCCCAGTCCATTACTCCTGGTACTGCTAGTGGCATGGCTGGTATGTGGGTCCTGGAAGTGGCAACAAATCTCACCACCCCATGCCTCCCTCCTGCAGCAGGTCCCGCCCACTGGGCCACAGAGGCAGCTCCTGCCCATGCTGGTCTCGCCAAATTGCAACCTTATGTCCTCACTGTGGGTGCAAAAAACCTGGGGGAGCATGAGCCTTCCCATGCCCCCTTGACACACTGCCTACTATGTCACCTATGGTTGGGCACTCCCCCTGCCCCACACACCCACCCTCTTCCCCACACAATGAGGGGTGAGGCCTGGGGATGGGGGTGCTGCAGGTCAGGCATGAGGAGCACTGGCGGGGACAGGGGGCTGTGGGTCAGGAGTAAGAGGCACTGGCAGGGCTGGGGGTGGCTGTGGCTTGGGAGTGAGGAACATTGGCATATCATGGCTGCTCAGCACCACAGAGCAGTGAGGGGGAGGACAGCTGCAGCTAGACCTGCAGCTAGTGAGCAAAGGGAGCAGGGGGAGCGCTGATTTTCCATAATTATAAAACCAAAATCAAATGCCAAACTATATAGGTATTTATACTCTCTTTCATTATAATCATTGAGGCACTGGTAGGCTTTCAAATTGTTTTAAAATTGTAACTATATTAATAAAAAATTGTGTTCAACTGATATATATATAATGGCATTTCATTTTAATCACTGAAAATCGCAGTTTTGGGAATTTTTAGTCAGAGAATTGGGGGGGCACTATTTAGGGGGACGACGACAAATTATTATCAGATAATTTTGGATTTTTAAACAGAGAAAGCCAGGATCCTTGGTGATAACTCTCTAGACTCTTGAGATGATGATGGTAGGTCACCCAGATTTCACACCTCTAAACGAGAGTGGGGGTGACCACTGCATTGTAGACCTAGATCTTCTTTCCAGAGATTGTAATCAATAAAAAAAAAAAAATACACTGAACGTGTGCTAGATCTCATCAATGTTCAGTCTGAGAGAGGTGGCTACTAAGGTAAGAGAAGTGCTCAGCTACCTCCAGGGTCTTTTCCTTGATGGTAATTTGGAGGGGGTCACATTCAGAGCCTGGGGCAGGCTGATAGAGCACTTCAGTCTTCTCAATGTTGAGAAAGCAGCTCAAAGTTCTGCAGGCTTCACTGAAAAGGTCTAGCACTGAGGTTTTCCTCAGTGTGCACCAGGATGGTGCAGTTGTCAGCATATTGAAGGTCAAGGATAGTTGTTTTAAATACTTTGGTCTTCGAGTGAAAATGACCCAGGCTGATGAGCCCTCCATCCACTGTCAATTCTGGAAGGGAGGTGGTCCTTAATGAGAACCAGGATGATGGTAAAAAAATAGAGAACAAAATTGGTATGATGACACATCCGTGCTTGATCCCAGTTTAGATGACAAATGAATCTGTCTGGGGTCTGCTACAAAGAACAGTCACAGCCACCTGGTTGTGAAGAAGCCTTAGGACTTTGGTGTATTTTTCAGGCCAACCCAATCTGGCCAGTACTTTCCACAAGGTTCCTTGATGGGCAACAAGGTTCATGTCAACTGCCCAATGGGATGAACTGAAATTACACTGAGATGCTGGCAGGATTTTCTCAGCAAGAGGAAGACGATGGTTCAAGAGGATGCAGACAAGGATTTTCTCTGTTGTGGAAAGAAAAGCAATACCTTGACAGTTTTCTCACACAGACTTATCTCTTTTCTTGAACATAGTCATGATGTTGGTTCCAAGGGATCTCTTGGTTGTCCCAAATTTGAAGAATAAAATTCATGGAGCCTCTGTACTAGTTCCTTAATGCTAGCCTAGTAGATTTCAGCAGGTCCTCAGGATCTTCCTTCCTGCCCCCTTCTGTATTACTTCAGCAACATCTGAGGATCATAGAAGGGATGGTGGGGAATACAGAAATTAATGGCCTACAGCAGGGGCTGGGCTGCAAGTAGCAACTTTCAGTGGCAAAAAGTTGCTAACTCCTACTGTAAGGCATAAGTAAAGCCAGGCTTTCTGTCTTAAGAAAATGACAGTCCTTATTTAAACGTGACATAGTAAGTGAGCTTGTATACAGTAATATTGTTAGGTCGCTCATTTTAGTCATGTACATGTCTTGATAGCTCTTAGGAATAATGTGTATCTACCTGAAGGGCTTTTTAAATATGCCAGTAAAAGCTTAAAATTAAAAGAATGGAACACAGTCATTTAAAGTACATGAAATAGTCTTAACTCTGCCTGTGGAGCATAGGCTTAAAATATCTGTCTTTTAGCTCTCTGTTGTTTACAGTTTCATGTAATCAGTAGATCAGAGAGGACAATGCCATACTCTTTACTGTGAAATAGTTAGAAAATCATTTTTGTCTTGGCTGGCCAAAAAGAAAGTCCTGCTGGTTATGGCAGGAGGTTGCAGAGAGCAGCAGTTTAGCTGGAGTGACACACTATCTCTTTGGATCAGTGCAGGGGCTGAGAGCCACGCACAGTGGGATGCTGCAGAACTATGCTGAGACTTCTCTCAGAAGGTACATGTACAGATGTTCACTCTTATAGAAGAAACTCTCCCAGGAACTTTTTAATCCTGGGTGTTCCTCAATTATTTTCCCCCCAGATTGGCCATTTTTGCTGTGGGAGAAAGTCCTGAATGTCTGTATACCTGTGGGTTCCACTGGGAGAGCAGCAACTCTCTCAGGAGAAACTGAGGGTGCCATTACACATGCAGCAAGACTGCTCTGATACACTGTAATTAATCAAGTATGCTGGAGCCTCCAGCATAATTACTGTGCTCCAGCAGACTCCACCCATGCTGAAAAATGGTTGCAGCGGCACTTTAACTAAAATTTGAATTAAAGTGCCCCCCACCACACCCCCCATTCCTGGAGCACATCTATAAATGCCCTGAATGTCTGTATGTATCCTTGTGTAGTATGCATTTGGCAGGCAGTAGGACCTTGGGGACATTCCCTCTGCTACCTTACCTATTCCCCAAGCTGGTGGGTTGAGTCAAGTCTCTTCATGGGTTATATCTGGTTGCTGACCCCTGCTCTACAGCATCTGACCCAGTGTTAGTATCTAATAAAACAAGGAGTAAAATAATAATGATATCAAAATACATATTACCAACCATAGTTTTTTTTCATATGCTGTAAAACACAAAGGGCCATTTACAACAGTAAGAAAACCACACACTTTGTTTCATACTTCAGAAAAATGAAGATTAATAAAAACCTTCTAAGCTAGCCTGCTGATGCACCATACACAGACTATTAAGTTCGACAAAATAAGCTTTTTTTCTCATAGTCCTAACTGCTACAACTAATGTATCTGGTGTGTGCTGTCCCCTAGGACTATAAAGAAGATTTTATAAACTGTTAAGATAAACACTGACATGTACCTAATTGTTTATAACTGAAGCTAGGCGAAGCTGTGCTAATTGGAATTCTTTTGTTACACAATGTTTATGCACTAATTGGTCCACTTCCTAAGCCAGAGATGGGCAAAATACAGCCCACGGTCCAGATCTGGCCCACCAACTGGCTGGATCCAACCCACAGCTGTCCCTGCAATGCTCCACATGGGGCTGAGCCCCACCGACTCCCATCTGGGCAGCCCATGCCCTCTTCCCCCCCTTCCCCCACTCCGGCCCTGCCCCAGCCAGACCACAGCTTCTGGAAGGGCTGTTCCTAGTGCAGCTGCAGCCGGGCAAATATTCCTCTGCTCACATCATCTCCAGCAGGAGCAGCTGAGCAGAAGCTTCCCCTCACACCCTGCCCACCTGAAGCAGTGCAGCAGAGGGCAGGAGTGGGAGGAGAAGCGGCCACTGCAGGCAAGGGGAGTACAGCAGCACCTGGCTGGCTGCAGCAGCACCAGAGCCCTACTGAAAGCTGCACAAGCTAGCTGGGGCCGGCGGGGCTGTTCTGCTTCCCATGCCTTCAGCTATGGCTCCTGCTCTTGCTGCACCACGCTGTGCAACTCCATACAGGTGGGCAGAGGAAACCTCCAGTGGGAGACTCCTGCCTAGCACATGAAAATCTACCTCCAACTCCCAGCCGCCTTCCATCTGCTCCACTCACCCATAGGGGATGCACATCATGTCGGTGGGGAGAAGCAGGTGGAAGGTGGCCAGAGGCTGGAGACAGAGCTCCACGCACCAGACAGGAGCTTCCTGCTGAAGCTTCCCACCCCTCCACCCAGAGCAGTGTGGCATGGCAAGGGCAGGAGCAGCGGCAGCAGCAACTGGAGGAGAGGAAATTAAAACAGCCCCACTGGCTCAGGCCAGTGAACAGCCTGGCCTGGCACAATGCAGTTCCGGCTGCAAGGCTGGGGACTGCAAAACATGGCACAGGGCCAGTCCGGCCCAGCCCGACCCCTACGTGCCGCATGGGTCCAGGCCTTGCAGCAGGGAACCAGGTGCTGCCAGGACAGGCGGGGCCAGGCTGGCTCTGTGCTGCACTGCGCAGTTCCCGGCTTATCCCAGCTGCAGTACACAGTTCCCTACTACAAGGGACCCATACACCACTGCAGGGAGGAGGTGGGCTGGCCTCAAGCCACACCATGTGCATTCCAGCCTTGCAGCCGGAACTGAACACCACAGCCAGGACAGGCTGGTTCCGTGTCATGCAGTTCCCAGCCTTGTAGCTGGAACTGCATTGTGCCAGGTTGGCCCTGTGAAGCATCATATGGGTCCTGGGCTTGCAGCAAGGACTGTATACTGTAGCCGAGACATGACAGGCGGTGCTGGCTCCCCATCTCCCACCATATGTACAATACACACCCACACAGTTCCACCCCCACCATAACCCAACCCCCCACATATGCTCCCACACCTCCACCACATCCACATACCCTAACCCCCACCCTACCCCCAAACAGACCCACACCCTCCCACAGCCTCCACACACACTTCCACCTACCCACCCCTACCATACCCACACTCCCATCCCACCACATACTCCCATCCCAACCACTTAGCCTACACCCACACCGCCCACTCACCATACCCACACCCCACATACACCCCCCCACACCCAGTCCCCAACCACATGGCCCCCACATACACCCCCTTAACCTCCCCCACACACTATACAAAACTAAGAGTGTATTTTGAGCTATTATGCAATTGTTTCTAAATACACTAAGCAAACACACATTGAGACAAAACTTTTTTAAATAAAATTAAAATAAGTTATAGTAGAAGTCTGATATTTTTAGTAAAGGAGTTTTTTCCCAGTTTCAAGATGGCAAGCCCCCACTCCCACTTCCAAAAGGAGTGCTTCTGGGGCAAGGAAAGAGATTTTTGGTGGCAAAGGTCAAGTGTTAGGGGTCGGACTTCTGGTCCCAAGATGGTGACCAGGAGGCAGGGCAACTGTCAGAGGGCAGGGCTACCCATGCAGCTCTTGACAGGTCACCAAAAATTGTTAAGCGGCCCTCCAGCCAAAATAATTGCCCAGCCCTGTCCTAGGATGAAGGTTCCAAGATCTCGATGTGCGGCATACTGCCTCTAAATTGCAATGCTATCAAATATACCATTTTTATGAAAACAGACAGACGTAAACAGTTAAGAAATAGTAAACTTACTTCCATGATTACATATTACCCTGCACCGCATCTAAGACAAGCATCCGCTAACAGGTTGATTTACATATTAGTATCTGGAAAAAGCAAACCACTATAAAGTTCTTTTTTGCCCACACTACAAAAAGGATTGAAGAAGTGATAGTAGAGCTCAGGCCACATTACACAAAATATGATTTAAACAGGCAGAGAGCACAGACATCCAAAGGACAAAAACAAAGAAATGCTTGTGAATAATTCAATACTGTATACCTTAATAGCAGATTCAATAACTCTTATTTATCTAAGCTCTAGACTGCTCTGTTAAAAATGATAGGTGATTTAAGTGATTGAATGTGCATAGCCAAAACAAGAGAAAAAACAGCTTGTTTTGTACAAGTGCATTCTGAAAGAGAGGAGAAGACATTTATGACTTCAGTGGAGGCAAATGTTAACTGAATATATATATGTCTTTACACATCAGTCTGACTTCAAAGGACATACTGCTCTTGGGAGGAGAGACTATCACTCATTACATGTTTACTTAGGGTTTAGCATAATACTTCCTTCCTTCACCTGACCTGGTGTTACAGAAATATCAAGATTAAAATTAAACACCATCATCATCTAACCTCTACCCATGCTTTATGATGAAATACATTTCTGACTTGGAATTTTGAGCCATACTCCACAATACAAAATAAGCCACTGTCCTCTCTGGCCCACTGATTACCATGATAGATAGTAACCTATGGGCGCATCTAGATGAGATGTTTACTGTAGGCTTGCCTAATCATCTCTGCAGCTATGATCTCAGTGTCTATACCTACAATGCGATTAGGCTGGAGCAAACTAATTTAACTCCACCACAGGTTAATATTTGTAAACACAAGTACAATCCTATGGCTGAGTTTTTACTCTGCAACAATTAATGTGTAGATGCTAATGGGGCTGGCTGGGGCACGAAGATGCTTCAGTGCGGGGGCTGCCTGCCAGCTAGTCAAGCTAGTCCTGCACTGAAGCACCCTCATGATCCAGCAAACCCTTCCATAGTATGTTGAGCTGGGTCAGAGCAGCCCCAGGCTGACAGGCCAACTTCCTGGGCCCCCTCCCAGCTGGGGCTGCTCTGATCCTCAGCTCAGTGTGCTGCAGTCCAATGTGCACATTCAAGAACGGTGCCCAGGAACAATAAACTCTGGCGTGATATGCACCGGAGTTTACTGCTGCACATTAACTGCATGTAAAGATGTACCCTATGGATAGAAGAGTGTCTCAGAGAAAAGCCAGACATTTAAATGTTCCCTTCACAGGAAGAGTTAAGGTTATTTCACTCGCTGACTTTGGGCCTCAAATACTGGTATAATCTGTGCTGGCATGGGGAGCCAGTCCACAGCTATATCCAGTATGCAAGGCCAGGCCAGTGCACTAGACTACAACTGAGGGACAACTGGCTCAGTCCGGCAGAACTACCACATGCAGGATCCAGCCCATGGACCGATATTGGTCTCTGGGCCCAGACAGGTTGAACACCACTGACGGAGCACAGTCATAAAAAGGAATGTGCTTAGAAAGCATTAAAATTACTTTTCTTTAAATCACCTCAAACTGAAAACTGTGTGTATGTATGTCACATTGATTTTTACAGGCTCTTGCATGAAGCTAGGTTTTCTGTTTAATGATACTGGAGATTAAGAAGAAAATTAAGGGAAATAACTCACCTTTCCAACAATGGGGAAACCCCTTCAGAATTCTAGAGTACTTATTTTTATTCAAAAGCACATCCAGTTTTTGGTAGGGAAAGGGAGGCAATTAATGTCTGCAGCTTTATTTACAGTTTTGGATGCCAAAGGATATAGTCAAAAGGTACATGTAATCAGCAAACTACAAAGTATAACTAAGAAGAAAGGACAACACTTCACACATGGTATGTATTATACAAATATAATCAAATGCAGAAGTCTTTAAAAAAACAATAGAAACCTCTTGCATAAAGCGAATCTCCTAGGTATAATGGATTTGTCTCCCAAATTTTGAGAATGGTCTTTATGATAGACAACATTCAGACTTTTTTATTAATCAGAGAAGCAAAGATATTGTCAAGCTCAAACATAATGTATTTCAGAAAAATATGTAAAAATTAAACAAAAGCACAATAGTCATTATTAATACTGATTCTATATAGCATAACTGAAAAGTTAGGAGAGAACAAATCAAAATAGAAACCTTAAGCAGGAAGCAGTAGGTAGCACTGCATGCCAAAGCAGGAATGACATTATTTGAGGTGAACACTCAAGAAAGCAAACATGAAGTTTCATGTTCAAATTATTTTAGAAACAAAGGAATGGAGAAATATTTGCCAAGTGAGATAGGAAAACATTCTTAAAATATTTTTCGTGGGATTTTCAAAAGCACTCAGCGATGACCTACCTCTGTTCTCACTGAAGTCACTGAGGGTTTTACCAAGAGTTGGGTTAAGGCCGAGTGCTTTTGGAACTGCAACCTTTTATTTTAAAATTTCAAAATAGTCCTACAGGAAGCAAAACATAATATCAATATCAAAGAATAATAAAAATATTGAGAGTTTTCCTTTGACTCAAGACGTGATGATGCCTGTATCAGAGAACAGGTCTTTCCAGGGAGCAGAAGGCAAGAGGATTAGTAGACTCCCATGAAGCAAAATATTACCTATAATGGTATTTATTATATTATGGATGCAATATTTGTTCCTTAGTTGCCAGCAAATTTCACAGTACTGAAAGTTTAATACTTTTACCTACTAGCAGTGGTGTTCATAACACGTGAACTTAAGTACAAATTTTTGACAGATGTTGCAGTAGCCCTGCTGAAAATTTAGGACCCAATCTGTTTTGCACTGCAGTCACTGGGAGCCTTTCAATTTATTTTCATAGTCTTTAAATCAGTTCGTTACTATAGTATCTTGAATTAAACCATGAGTTCTCACACTCTTTCATAGCATAGATCATATTTTAGTAGTTGTTATCTCAAAGTCCTCCCCTAGTATTTTTAACATATGGTTCATCTCCTCTTCCATTTATGATCCTATAATATCCCTGTAGTAACTTATGATGATGGTTTACATGGAAAAGTGCTAATAGGACAATACATTTGAACTTTTGATGCTTCTGGAACAAAATTCAATCATACTGGGTGTGTCTACATTTGCCAATTTAAGGCGCATTGGCCATTTTTAAGGCACATTAACGGCACAGGTCGACACGTGCACTCTTAATGCACCTTAAAAATGATGATTTTAGGCTACTCGTGCCTAAATTTGATACCTGCAAAAGCGGCGATCAAATTTAGGTGCAAACAGCTAAAGTGCCTTAATGCATATGTAGACATGTTAAGGGGCATTAACGCTAAGGTATGTCGACTGACTTGGGAATAACCTTAGTCCCAAGTCAGTCTGCATACCACATTAATGTGCCTGAGCACATGCATATGTAGACTTGCACTTAAATCACCTTAATGAGCACTAGGTAAATGTGCATTAAGTTTAGGCACACATAAAAGCATGTGTAGACACGCCCGCTGTCTAATTTAGCTCTTCTTTTTGAGGTCAAGTACAAAAGAGGCTTTTGTTTTGCTTTTGTCACTTGGAAGCTATAAAAGCAAAACTTGAGAAAAATCACTCTTCTTCTCAAGGAAGAGCAGTCACACAGCATATTACACTGGTATAGCTACTGCTGTGCAATTATTACAGCAAACTACTTTGTTACATGATCCCTTTATCTCCTCTATTAATCTGTTCCTTCTCTGTTAGTTGGAAACAAATGAAAAGAACCTGCACCACATGGTCTCATGAACTATTGTTCAGGAACCTTTAACTGCCTATCCACATGCTAGGGTGGGGAGCGCATTTTAATTAAAAGTTCTAGTTAAAACAGCTCAGTCATGTGTATTAAGCCCCTATACATTTTTACATAGCCACAGGACACTTTAAAGCTCATTCAACAAGGTTTACATTAAGTGCCCCCATGGCCATTTAAAAATGCATAGGGGCTTAATAGAAGTGACGATAAGGTGACTCTGGAGCATTCTAATCATCATGCAGAGCACACTTGATTAAATGAGTCTGCTCCAATATGTTCTAATTATAACATGAACAAGCACATGTATAAGCAGCTTTAGTTATCTCTGAGGTCATCCTAACTGCCATAAGATGACAAAATGAATGTCTGATGGGATAGTTACACATAGGATACATAGGATAGCTGCATATTACACAGCAATGGTATTTTTTAGAGAAAATTCTGCTCATAGCAACAGGTGCTGTCTCACTAAGCCATCTGTAAAACAAAGTATCCATTGGTCTTTTGCATTTTAAAAACACCAAAATGTTTAATGGTCTGTGGTATTAATGTCCTACAGTACGGTACTGAAAGTCAATTTTAAAAAATCATGTAATGTTTTACTTTATAAATACTAAAACAAACAATGGATGCAACTCCTAAAAGGCTAACAAGTTGACACCGGGTTTCACTTGTTTTACCAAAAAATAATAATAATAAAAAATAATAATAATAAAAATTTTTTAAAAATCATGTTTGGAGCTAGGAGTGGGAAGCTGCTACTGTTTTGCTCCACTGAAAAAGAGATCTGAACTTTGATTCTACCAAGAGTTGACAAGACACAGAGTCTCTCTCATCATTGCAGCATGAATGCTGTAGTTGTCACATCCATCAGATTCTTACTGCAACATCTGTCAAAAAGCAAGTCATTTGCTAACACAGAACAGGATCTGCTTAGCCAGGCCTTAAGCTAATGGAAGTACTGAATTGTAAACAGGCAGTGCTCTAGGACAGAACATGTCAAAGGCACAGAATTTAAACAATGACCTGTAAGGAAAAATGAAAAACCAATCACTTGCAATTAGACTCAAAACATTGTTAGAAGTTTTTGCTAATAGCTAGAACAAAGTTGAGGCACAAACTCCTTCTCTACATAGTTTATTCAAGTCTCCAGAATTTCTGAGAGATCAACCTGGTTGAAAAAATATTCTTCAACATAGGATAAATTTCATCCATTTTTTCTTCAGAACAACAGGTTACTACTTACTGAATGCTATACCTACGCATAAATGGAATTATGAAGCATGCATTTGTAGGTAACTGGTATATGTTACCTTCTCTTGTCATCAGCATGGTTTGAAATTGTTGCTAATTTTAAAAAAGGGTGGGAGAGAGCCATATTATATAGTTCTGGGAACAGATTTTTCAAGCTGTACTGACTATCCATGAATAATATACCAGGATATTTTAATAAGTCAGGTACATCTTCAATGATATTACAGTGTACTCTCTATTTAAATATACAATTACCCAGAGTATGCACTTCTCCAAACTCAGTGTATACAGTTCTCCATCAGTATAGAAGGCTGTCAGTCCTGTTGTTCTGGAAAGTCTAAAAAACAACTGGAGCAACCCAGTGTTGGGGATTGCATTAGGAGCCTTGAAACTTGTGAGGAGATAGTAGCTCTGATACTGACTTGTTCCTGTCATTTTCAAGGCTTCCTCTTCAGCTGCTTCCTTGACAGCTGCTTCCCCTTTACTCCTTCTGGCTAGTTAAACTGGCAGATACAGTTACAACCAGCATGCCCTTAACTTAAGTACAACTAAGTTACAAAGTACAGAGTGAAGCTGAAAAATGCCATGAAGTTATGAGGTTTATGCATTTAACTGATAAGCAGATAGTAGAAATTTGTTGCCACGTAAGCAATACACTGGACTGACATAGTGTTATACAGTAAAGTGAATTCTGCACTTACCTAGTATGTATATATGTAGAGTACACTGTATATGGGAGTATAGCCTGCTCAAATGTATGTTTGCATAACTCTAACTGTGGAATCAAGCCACTGCCAAAGTGAAACTGCCCCATGAAAATAATATACAGTTGTTCCCATAAGCGCCTTACTTATAGAAGGTCAAAATTCATACCTGTTTTGAAATTATACACTCCAGGTCCCATCATTAAGCAATTAGGGCAGTTTCAGCTCTGATGGATTGTGATAATAGCACAGCAGTGAATTTGACAACTCATTAATAAACACAAATATGAATCATATTCCAGAACAAGAAAAACACTAACTGAAATATTTACATGAATCGTGTTCTAGAACAAGGAAAACACTAACTGGAATTTTTTTTACTATAGGTTCTTCACAGTAGTGATAGCACATAAGTAAAAAAAAAATTTAAAAAAAAAGGGGAATTTAAGTGGATCCATATTTTCAAACAGCTTCCAGGATAAAACTGACAAGCAACTCAAGCATGCATTTGTGAAAAAAAAAAACAAGCAGTTTTGTAAATCGTAGCCATAACCTCAAAAATGTATTTTTCCAGATACTGAATCCAGGTCCCTTCAGTCACCTCCAGTGATGCTTCCAGAATATATGGAAGTTGATCCTATGGCACTTTTACAAAACGCCCAAGTTCATATATTCTCACTAAGACCTGACACTTAAATATAAATGTAAACATCTAAATAAAAATATTACATATTTAATGCCCTACTTAAATTATCACCACTTACAAGCATACAAACACATTAAAATAAACATGTCTACAAAGAGAATACTTGTTTATGTAAACACTAGTCACATACGTGAGAGAAAATTTAAAAATGTAATATTCACTTGCTTCTCAGCTTCTTGCGGGCTAAGATCAAGTGTAGCAGCAGCAGTACTAGTAGTAGTAGTATGGCTACTCTTAGAAAATTCAAATGAAATAAGTTCCTTACTATTAAAAAAAATTAACACTGAAAAGCGCTAATGCATAAAATATGGTTGGACAGATAAAGTAGTTATTGTGCTGGTGTAAGGAAAGGCAAAAGCATCAGGTCTCTCTAGGTCACATCTGTCCTCATACTGACACTACTCAAATCATTAGATGCTCATGGATCAGATTTTGGCCCAATCTAGTGATGATATTTACCTACCTGCCATTTAGACAACAAAATAATATTACTAAAAGTTTCCTAAAAATATAGTGTGGTAGTTCCAGGAAAAGATGTGGAATGCTGCAATTACTGAACTGAAGTGATCAAAGTCAGCTTTTTGATTTAACTAATGCACATACAGAAAAGACACCGCATTTTTAAAAACAATGGTTTCGCTTTTTTACTGCAAGCAGCCACATTTACTACCCTTGTAACAAAAAAATAACATTTAAAATTAGAATGCACAAGCAAAGAGTACAATTACTAAATATAAATTCAGGAGAAAATATTGGCCAAATTCCAGGAATACTATATATTCAAACCCATTATGAACTGCATGTGACTGCAAACATTTGGCTGAGATAGACTTTGAAATCAGTGGAGCTTCACAAATGTACCTGAAAGAAAAACCTAATCTACAGAATGTCCATTGCTATAGATAATGCACAGCTGGATTTCCAGATCCCAGACTCAACTGCAAAGTTGGCAGGTAAGAAAAAGCATTGTTTCACTTAAAACTGAACAAGCTTGATATGAAGTTTTAAAAAATGCCTAAATACAAGACATGTTAAAACTTCTGCTGTTCTTCAGTGCAATTACACAACCATCCAGAATCAAGTGCAATACATAACTTCCTCCAAAACAAGGATCAGTTATTAATCTATTCCTATAATTTAATCTACTCTTTTGCTTTACATTCGGGTTTTATAATAATTTGGTGAGTGACTAGCAGCTTCTAATTGGAGCCTGATTTTTCTAAAATTATCTTCCTCAGCAGGTACAGCTTTGTTCTCACATTTAAATTAGTAACAATAATTCTAATCAATCAAACATTACTGAATGTTTTGTGAAATCCCAGTAAAAGAACTCACCCTTACAGGATAACATCCTTTCTTAATAAACTCACCAAAATACTCCACTATATGCCGAACATGTTTCTCCACAATTATAAAATGAAAACCTCAAAAAACAACTGAATTCTGCTGGTTTCACTATAAACTAATATAAATCTGACAAACCAGATAAATAAATTATACATCAGAGGAAGTAGAGTGGGTGATAAGTCTATTATCCCCCCCCCCCCCAATATGTCTTTGTTTGCTTCAAATATAGTAAATCTCCCTAATTTCTAACTTAATTAGTACAGGATGTACTTTTTTTTAGTAACATTGGGAGTATTCTTTGATGACAGTAGTGTATCAAATGCTTTAAGAAAACCAAAAAATAAAAAAATTGCCAGGTTAGCATGAGGGTAGAAGGTACTACATAGTGCCACTGGCAAAGAAGAAGGTATTTATGAAAGAGCTACAATAAGAAGTTTGTATTTAAGGTCTAATTAATACTTTTATTTTCTTCTGTGAACTTCACTGTGGCACCAAATCACACTTGAATTACAACCTGCTGCCATTTGAAAGTTTTAGGTGGGCTTTCATCTCCCAAGCTGTACTGCAGACACAAAGCCCTTGTGAGGATTTCATTTCACTCTGAATTAGTGTCTAACATTGAAAACTCCTTTCATCATCAGCTTGTATTGCCTTCAGGTGCCTATAAATTCCTCTCAGTCTTTGTGTAGCACTTGTCTATCAGACTGTGTCATCAATTTTACTGCAGGCAAGAGACAGACACACCTCTTCCTGAGACACAGACAACACAACAATTACCACAGCCACTCTTGCATTATCATTTCATATCAGCTCATTGCCAACTGCTAATCACCCAAGACTTGCTAAGGAAAGTACATTGTACTTCCTAGGATCTCTGGGATTCATTTTATTGATGCTAGAAAACATGTCCTGGAAGGGTCTCTCTCAGCATCACTCAGTGCAACAATCAGTCTGGTACCACCTATTAATACCTCGTTCATACCACAAGTATGTTTTTCACCTCCTATCTTCTATCCATGCACAATAATCTAAATAAATTTCTTCTCAGAAGAAGTTTGGGGAAGGGGAGAATCTGTTTATAGCCTTCTTGCTGTGTTAAGTCTGTGTGGACAAACAAACAGGGCATCATTTCAATGACTGGGATTCATGGATGCTGCAACAATACAAAGAATAAACTAAAAAGAATGATAAAAATAATAGTATGGCTTTCCAGGCAGATAGTTCAATTACATTTCTGCTAATGAGTATAAAGAACAGATTTGTCCTGCACAGCTCCAGAAATTAGGTACAGAATTACTGTCATGAATATATAAACAATATTCTTTTGTAGAAGAAAAAAAAACTGCTCACAGAACTATACTTTTTAATGTTCACCATTTTTCATATGTGCACACACCTGTCCATCTGGGAATGTAACAATTCAAGACATTGGTCATGGGATAGAGAGCCTGAAGCCTCAAGGGTCAATGGTTTAAATTTGCCCACAGTTTGCAGAACTCAAAATGTATTACTATCTGGTGTCTATCAGTAGCTTCCAAATCAACTACAAATGAACCACCACACTACTGCTGAGCTGCCTAACAGAAGCTGGTCTATAGGGGTGGAAAAATGTATTTAGTACAACCTAAAACGTGAATTTAAACATAGTGCAGGATGAGCCTTTGTTTTTGTTTTTTTCAGTTGAAATGGTCACTTAAAGGAGTTTTAAACAAAAGCCAAAAATATTGTCATTATACATTAATGAGAGTCTGCCCATGGACAAGACCTAAACCATATTCTTAGCATCTACAAGTCATCTCTTCAGTTTCTAGTTGAAGAACATCAAAGGGTAGTGTAAAGGCACACCTTACAGACCAGAGGTGGGCAATTATTTCAGCTGGAAGGCCACTTAATGAGTTTTGGGGACCTATTGAGGGCCGCATCCATCTCTCTCTCTCTCTCCTATCTCTCCCTGTGCATCTCTCTCTTCCTCTCTGTGCATGTGTGTGTCCAGGCTCCTGAACCTGCCTGCTGTGTCCCCAGCTTATGCCACCATCCATCTGCTGCTAGGGAAGCTCTGCACAGCTCCACAGCTGATACCTGATGCTGCTGGGCCGAGGCAGTCCCGCCTGCCTGCCTGGTGCCATGCATCAGCTGCAACTGCCGGCAGCCGCCCACAAGCCAGATCCAGTGAGTTGGCAGCCATCCACCCACGGGCCAAATCAAATCTGTTGGTGGGTTGGATCTGGCCCGTGGCCCATATTTTGCCCATCCATTATAAACTAACCGAATCAGAAATGCTTATGCATCTTCTGCCTGACTTCAGATTAACACAGCTAACTACTTCCTCCTGTGCAAGAGGGCAGGGAGAAGTCTCTTGCCTGGACAGAGACCTGAACTCCTCAGTTGAATCTTACCATTTTTAGAGCTTTAAAAATATGTTAAGACTCAGTGATTAATTGTATCCACAAGTGCTAAGTAAAATAATTTCCCCAGGAAAATATTCTCACTATTACTTCAAAATAAAAAGTATCAATGACACTAGCAGCTACTGTTCTACCAAAGATTTGATGCCAGCTTATAACAAGCAATATTTTATTGCTATAATCAATACCAAACATGTGGTAAGTCATTCTCAGAAGTCATGCCTCAGCTCTTGAATTTCCTTCCCCCTGTGGTCCATCAGAGCCTGAGCCTGGATTTTTCCTAGAAGTACTGTCAGATTTTTATCTTTTTTTTTTTTTTGGGGGTGGGGGGAGACACTCCTTCAAGCAGGAAGGGTTAGTTTTTGGGACATTTCTGGGGAGTCTGTTCTAGTGTATATTCTTTTATTTTTGTATTTTTATCTCTCTCTATAATTCGCCTTTGTATATGAAGCTTCTTTCGGATAGGAGAGCATATAAATCTAATATATACATACATCTGGCTATCTGCACCAGCAAACTCCTTTATAGTACAATGGATACAGTCTTCACTACATGTATTCTAGGAAGCCTCCTTCAGGGTAGGCCTGGCTTTGTCTTGAGCTTTAATTCTGACATATCCACCACATAGATGCAGTGCCCTACTGGTTTTGACTTCTGAAGTAGGAGCCCCAGCAACTCTTCCCCTTCAGCCCCCTCTCTCCTCCCACCATATGAACAAACAAAAGTGTATCATCAAATTATTCTTCTGGACCCACTGAGCCTCCAAGCTGTTAAATCCTACCCAAATGTGTATTTTGTTTCTTTGTCAGCCCTTTGATTCTGTTTCATAGGAAGGAAGTGATGATAAACAAATTACAGCACAAAGCATGTGAGCTCTGGCAGGCAATTTCAAAGCTACTGACAAAAAAACAGTCCATTCACTCCAAGTGTCCTACTTTTACAATCTGTGTCTCTGATCAGGATGCAGGGAAGAACTAATTCAACACTTCCTGATGGAAAAATACCTTGTGGGCGTGTTTGATTTCCAGAGACAATGGTTTGTCATGTGGTGCTTTTCTCTCCATTGCTTTTTCTAAAGAGCTGAATGAGTTGCCCTGAAATAATGTAGTAATACTTCAATTCTATAAGAGCTATTTTTCCCCAGGAAAAGAAAAAGAAAAAGAAAGGTTTTTCTATAACGTCTGGAACCTTTATTCATAGTGGTCTCCTCTAAATAGAAAAGTGCACAGCGGGGGTTAGGTAATGAGTGTTAAGAAAAGTCACCCACAAATTTACAACAGAATTTGTTAACCAATTCAAACAGAATTTGGCTTTACAGTAGGGCTGTTAAATTTAAGTACTTCAAAGTCGTCTGTCCTATAGCAAGGGAGAAGGTAGCAAAGTGACTGTTAACAAACACAGTCACCTTTTCATAAGTACCTCATCACCATTTCACCTACATAGACACAAGCTTTTGTAAACGACAGCTTACTTTGTTCACAACATCTGACAACGTAGGCTGTCACCTGAAAACTTGTGCCTCTCTACATCAGTTAATCTCTGCAGGGAATCTCCAAGGCGCATTTCTAAGTAGAGAATGTGTCACCTGTCCTGCAGGATGGGGGTCCCTGTCCAGGGACGGAAAGTGGGCAATGTGCATTTTACCCAATGAAGTGGATCAGCTGTGGAAGGACGCATCGTACCACAACTGACCTACCACATTTGGTGAGTCTGTTTAAACTCCTACGGTGCTATCCTGCTCTGCCTTCTGCCTGACTTCAGACTAATAGGGCTACCTATCCCTCTATAAACAACCATCTGGCCAATACATTCCATGGCAAGGAATAGAAATTTCAGTGACAGCACGGTCCTACTCTCTAAGCTAGCAAAACCCTGCTCCCCCATCAAGGCTTCAAACCTTCCTAAGTGCCTTACATGCACACGATTTGCATTTTCTTGGGTTTCTGTACACTCCCTTTTGATCTTTTGCCTCTTAAACATGTTCTGGCCCACAAAATTCCCTTTTCTGAATCAGAAACTAATATACTCTGAAACAAGCCACACCTAAAGCCTTCAGAGAAAGATCTGTTACATTTTGGAAAGTCTCCCAAAAATTCAGAAATGGGGTATCTGGGGTAAATTACTTCTGGGAATCTGTAAAGCTCCCCATAAAGAGTCCCCCATGTTGCCATCAATTTGTCACCGGTCATGTGACATGTAACTGCATTTTGTAAATTCTCATGAGGATGCTAGGGTTTCTTTGACGGAGACAGAGATAATTTTTACATCATGCTCTTCTGAAAGGCTGATATCTGGAGCATTTGGTAATAGGGCTGGATCTATTCTCTGTCTTTCTGCAGGTGGAAGCAAATACATGCTTGAGGGCATGGAGGAAACTTGATTTTTTTTAAAATTTATTTTCACTTCAGTCTACCTCAATACATGCTTCTATATGCAACATAGTAGATAGTGGACTTCTGTTTTTAGGCCATTTTTACATAAATAGAAAGGATTTCAAATGTTCAGAACTTCTTGACAACAACTCTGAAAACATTTCAGCAGATGAGTATGAGGGATGAATTTTGTTCAGCTGAACAAAACAGGCAAGGAGCCACCCGTTTCTTTAAATATTAACAGTTCTGCACACCTGCTAAGATAAAAGAGTAATAAAATCTCATGTTTCAAGTTGTAAACTGATCAGTACAGGTATCAGGAAGGATTTCCTTCCTATGTGTAGTATTAATGCAGGTGGTTAGGTACCTTCCAAAGGCTTCAAGTGAAACGAATAAAGCTGCATAGCCATAGAAGAGATCACGTGAAAGGAGACTAACAGCAAAAGATGCTATTGGGAGTAATTACCATGACTACAGAAACTGCTGTCTTCCTTGTATTTCTCTTAATGTTTAATCTCTACATGCAATTTACAATCATCAAGGTGTAATTTCCGCAACATAAATAATTGCTAGAAGAAGGGACTGCACCCAGAGGGTTCCATGTACAAAATAAGGACATGCTTTCCTGTCAGGATTGCTTAAACAGTAATTTTCACAGTCTGTAGCTTTGCTAATTAAGGAAAAAAGTATGCCACAATAGCAAAAGAATTTGCAATAATGGCAGCATCTACTACCCATGTGACAGTGTAGTGCAAAGACGGTGGCCTTTAATTCAGTTTTTAATTAATTTAACCCCACAGTTATATGTATAAAAGAAACAAACTTACTGGTTTTATTTAAGTCTATTTTACTGAAAAAAGGGAAATTAGTGAGTACTGGGGTTATGATTTCTTTTGCCATAGGAGCTTAAAACTTCCATCTGGATGAGTCATTCAGTCAGACAAGCTTTTCCTTTAACAAATATCTCACCCAGGTTTCTCATTCTGTCTCTCCCTACCTGTCCCATATTGTAAACTAATGGTAACATAGAGAAATAATCCCAAATTCTGGGCAAGAGGTTGCTGGCCTGTAGCATGCTACTGACTGACCAGTGACTCCAGGCACTTAGGAGGTTTATACCTGAGAACAGAGACATAGATGTTTTCATTGATGTCTAAGGTGCCAACATGTACCATGGGGCTGAACAAAGCTGTTTACCATAATATGCCATGAAATGCGTCAAAAAAGTTTTATATCAGGTCCCCACATAGGAGCTGAAAACATAGTGAAGGGGGATAGGAATCCAGCAAAAGCAGCATTCTGATTTCATCTCTGCAAAACTGATATCTTTGTGCAAGCCAGTACATCTGCCAAGTAACTCAGTAATTCTTATTACAGAGGAAAGATTAAATCATGAACAACAAAATCCATCCAGTTTAGAATTTTTGAAGACCAGTTCATGGTTTCAGTCTATCTGCTCCTTCATTTATTCATTCTGAGCTCAGCAAGTTGTTTTTCTTCCAATATAAAATTAAACAAATTGTTAGAACTGCTAAAATGGGCAGAATTAATGGGACAGCATCTTAAAGGAAACAATGCTTAAATTAACTCCATCGTTATGTGCTTGTCCTCAGCCTACATGTCTGAAAAGGCTTGTGGAGAAAAATATGCTGTTCTGAAACAAACAGAAACATCAAGTTAATGAAGATGTACAAAGGAAGTGTGACTGCCTGATGAAGCAAGGGCCTAGGATGCAGGACCTGTATTCTAATCCAGAAGTATCTCTGGAGCACCCCAAATTACATACTTTAAAATAGAGCATTATACTTACCTAGTTTACCTAGAGGTTAGAAAGCTTAATTTCTACTGGTAAAGCAACACTGAAATCTTGAAATGAGAAGCTCAGCACCAAGGCAAAGCAATTATTAATGCTAATCTGTAATGTAACACTACTTATAAAAGCCTAATGTAGGCATTAATGCCAAGGCAAATCACTTGCCCATACTGTCATGGCACAAGTGATTGTATACCAGACCTTTATTCGGCCTGCTGTTCTCCAGGCTCCACAGAATCCCATTTTAAACCATATTCTTTGGGAACACTCTTTACTCCCCTCCATTTCTAACACCCATGATGACACTACAGGAATGCTGAAGAAGATCCACTGGGATGTTAGACTGTATTGTCCTTAGAAGTGACTTTTGTCTGCTTGAATATAAAGCTAAACACCAGTGTATGAGTAATGAGGATGCTGAATGTTGGCTAGATCCGCTCCGTTCGGCAGAAGGCTTTTCTTTTAAACAGCTAAACATAACCTATGGAATCTTCCCTAAAACTGAAAGCAATATTCCCTATAGAATGTTTGGTGCTTAATTCTGGAACTATGTTTTGCATCTACCTCTCCAAGAAATCAAGACTTGAAGGCTCTCCTGATTCTGGAATAATTTACAAAGAAGAACATTTATGTGCCACCACACCCTTTACTGTACCCCCATGGCTCTTCTTTGTTTCAAAAACAACGGGTGGGGGGAGGTGAAGGGGGAAGTACTTCTTTCCCTTTCTAAAAATAATCTGTTTTAATCACATTTAAAACAAACATTAGAAAGGAGAGGGTGCCCCTTTATAATTATGAAGCTTGATAACTACCTGGTGGCTTGCAACAGACCCAGTTTCAAATGCATCTTGCTTAGTTTCTCCCTTGATAATGTAATCTAATCTTCTGGCTATGCTTTCATCTGGCACCCAGTGCTGCACATTGTTTATAAAACAACAATCTCATCTTAGGTAATGACAGAACAAAGGCAAGGAAGAGCAGCTTTAGTAATACTACAGCATTAACCACTTCAAAAGTAACTATGTTGGTATAATTTACATTGGCCGTATTTAAAAAAAACAGTATTTTCTTCTAAGTGGGAGACCCTAACCTAAGCTCACCTTGTACTGGACATTATTGTTTCCGTGTATGCAGCATGGAAGCTATCAAAGTGTCAACTGTGCAAGTCAAAACTAAAAAGATTTTACCCAAACAGAGATATTTGAAGTATGCCATAGTCTGAAATCATATACTGCCATCACATCTCCGTATCTTATTTGCAAATACAGACATTGGCTATGACAAGCATTCACTTGTTTCAAATTATTGGATTATGACAATGAGTTAGCAGCAATATTTTTGTTTTGTGCAGGAGGTCTCTATTTCATAGCATCTTTAGAGATGCTAGCAGACTCTAAGACCAAGCTTAAAGTTCCAAATACAGCTGAAAAGTGTAGGGATTTCTTTTAGAATGTAGACGTTTCTGTTTTAGACTGCAACAGCCAGTACGCCCTGCTAAAGATACTTTGCATCATTTACTTCCCTATGGGCTCTAATTTTCCTGAAACCAGGCAATCACAACTGGCTTTCGGCAGCCTTCCAATTTCCCCTTCAAGCACAGGTACTACACAGTGGAAAATCAGGATCAATAAATCCCAAAGTTTCAGTGCTCGTATACTAAGGAAGAAAGTGGTAGTGCAACATTAAAAATAGTCTTGCTGTCAACACCTGAAAGTGGTATGGAGAGGAGCTGGGAAGTAGCTTGGTTAAACACATACAGATTGAGATCTGCAGACCCAAAACAATTCTAACCAGTGATTCCCCATCTTAGTCACATTTACCCTGGCTATGCCTCTGTATCTCTTACACTACAAACTCTACTAAAATAATAGGAATTAGGTGATTTCCAAGGTAAACAACCAATTTCATGCTGTTTTCTCCTCATCTCTGTCTGGGTCCAGGAAGAGTGGAGGGAGATACAAAAAACTGGAAGTTCCAGTATAAAATATAAATGAAACCGAATTATTGTGGTGTCCCAAACAGTGCCCATTCATGTTGACTACAGTTACATGAATTTTATTTGTGAAAGCTTTGTGTGCTTTGGATAAAAGGTACTATTATGCAAATACAAAGTGTACTTGGTTCCAGTACTACAAAAAAATTCTTTCAAACTGTACCCTCACAATCCATTGCATCAGCAGATATCCTTCCTTACGATGAAGGACATTGTGTGCACTATGATGACATCCCCCTACAAGTAAACTAGCCTTAATTAAATATGTACCACTGATCCAAACTAGTTTAATTATTATAAGGCTCTCAGAGATATACAAAATGTCATTGCTGTTTGTTTCTCATTTTTATTAAATAAAAGTTCTTATCCCTCCTCACTAGCATTGTGAATTTTTTCTCTAGCTCAGCTACTAAGACAAACTTTTATTTCCACCATTAGCAGCACAGAACTGCAATACAGCAAATGCAATGTGACAATCTGCTCAAGCAGGAATGAACAAATCAAAGATAGGATGATCCCCAGTTCTTGTGCTGTCAGTCTCAGACTGAGAGCATTCCCTTGGGGCAAGCCAATCAAGTCAATATAGATAGAAAGCTAGGGGTAAAGAAGGAATATCACTGAAAGCCAAGTGCAGAATTTGTGCTTTCTAGGGCACGGTTTATGAGCTGAAACATCCACTGGCCGTAGAGTTCGCCCAGAAATGTAACAATATTAATTTATTTTATGATACTTCACATTGGTACCAATTATAATAAAATTCTATTTGGATAGTTGCCTATTTGGGGAGAACATAGGATGGGGATGGACAAAATGCGGTCCGGGGGCATTCTATCTAGCCGGGCATTCTATCCCGCCAGACATTCTATCCAGCTTGCGGGACCCCTAAAAAAATTATAAAGTTAATATTAATCTGCCCTGAGTTGCCTGTCATGCAGCCCTTGATGGCTCGCTGAAACTCGGTAAGTGGCCCTCTCCCCAAAATAATTGCCCGCCCCTACATAGGACAGAAGAAAAACATTTTGATAAAATTTCAAAAGTCCTTCTAATGAAGTTATTTCAAGATATTAACATACTTGAGAGGTGCCTCAAAGGCTAGGGACAGACATTACACGTAAACCAGTTTAAGTGATCAGAAACTGGTTTAAACCTATAACAGAACAGTTGTTCAGTGCACATAAACCAGTTTGAAAATGGCTGAAACCAGTTTTAGATAAACTTGGTTGAATGGCGTATCAGACTTAACTGATTCAGGTCAAATGGGTTTATACAATGTCTGTCCCAGCCCCCTTCCTGGTTTAAGTTAAACCAGACTCCCCCAGCATCCCGGCATGCTTTCAGGGCTGGGCAGGGCACTCAGCTCCACAGTAGAGCTGGCTCCTCCCCTCTGCTCCCTGGCTGGAGCTCCAACAGAGACTACAGGAGTCTACCTGGCTTCTCCCTACTCCCCACTTCCCCTCACCACTCCCTGCTAACTCCCCTCTTGCCTTACACAGACACCTCTCAGCATTAGCCAACAGACCACATGCTGACTACAGTCTGTGCTGTGAGAGACCAATTTCTTCTTTGGAAAAGCTGTTTAAAAAGAGCTTGAACTAATGGAGAGAAGTTTTTTTTCTGGTGGTGTGATAAACATTATGTTATCAAATGCCTGCTAGGGGCAGGGAAACCCTCCTTAATCAAAGCATCCTGCCCGGGCCTGGCCACGCCCCAGTTTAGCCTAGCCAGGTTAGACTAACCAGCAAAGATTGAATCAATTCAGGCTCAGGTTTTTTGAATGTCTGTCCCTAGCCAAAAAGACTAGCAAGCAAAGATATGCAAAAGCTTTGCTGACAGCCCAGAGAACTTGTTCTGTTTCTCCATCCAGATAAGGCAAGTTAGTATTAGGACAAAAAGGGAAAAACAAACAATCCCCTTGCTCCTTAATAGCCTCTTTTTTTTTTTTTTTTTTTTTTTGAGGGGGAGGGTGCTTATAACTGTAGATAATAGCATGAAAAATTGTGTTATCTGTCCTTTTTCTCTCACCCCAACCTCACACACAAGCCTCATTTCTGCATTCTATTGTGTCTTCAGATACATTACTAAATGTTTAATGCAAATAGTTAGTTTACCAAACTCTTATGTCCATTCTTCCTGTCTTTGAAGTTTCTCATGTCTTTAGACTGCAATTGCTTCTAAGACTGGGCCAAACTCTTGAGAGTAAAGCCTCCAAAGCTGGTTTTGCTCAATGACAGCTGACCACAGAGTTAAGGGACAGAATCCTCCATTCCAGTTGAGAAGCCAGTAGGCCATGAGCGCTATTACTAACATGCGGAGATGCAGTCACATTACACTGTACTTCACTTTCCACACTGCACATTCACTGTTTGCAGATCCACTGTAAAAACTTCCGCTGTTCCCAGATTTCCAAGAGACCTTTGTCCCAGGAATGCCAAGTTCCACTGCACAGACTATCTGCTGCTTTCTTCCATCCTGTACAGGGGAAACATTTCTATTCCTCATAACAACTACTACTTTCATGGAAAGGTGAACCGTCCCTCATTAATTGCATGTGGCATCTATTCTGAAGCTGAATGATGTATCAGGATTGCTAATATGTACCTAAAAATAGTCAGACGTATACATGTCATGAGATTTGACTTAATACTCATGAGATATTTTTAAAGAATAGTAAATTTTGTATTTTTTACTCCAAACTTTGGAGCCATGAGAGTGCAGTCATGTTTTCCAGCTCTACTGCAAAACCAAGGGGGAGAGAAACTTTTTTTAGACAAAAGCTAAAAGCTTTCTTTGTTATTGCTGCTGCTATTATTATTATTGCTGTATATATTTCTTAATATCATTCCTTATATTAAGTATGTTATTAATATGCTATTAATAATATTCCTTAACAACATTAATAAGCCATGTTAAAATTGCATTTATGTTGAATAATAGTTATCAGGTCATTTTTAAAAGTATCAGTGTAAAGCAAGAATGCTATAAAACTACAAGGCGGTTCCTTTAATGCCAATATTTAAAACCAAATTGTTCCAACTCACAGAAAGAATGCCTCTAGCAATCTCACAAAAAGTAGAGTACTTTGTCCCGTCCCTCCCCCATGTTCTGAGAGGAAGTTGTTATGACAGAACAGGTGCGAAGCTTTGACTCAATACATACGCATGACTTCCCATTATATACCCATCACTTAGAAGACCACTTATATTGTCCTTTACCATAAGGTTATGCTGGAGGTGAAAGAAGCCACGCCACATTCTATCAATCCAACATTTTGCACACAGAAACTGTATCTTTGCATTGGTATATAGAAGGCAGCACACGCACACTGTCCTTCCCCTCCCCATGCCTTCAATCCTCCTCTGCCTTTAAAAATTAAATTGATCTCTCAGATGAGTCATTTAAATAAATTATGTATAGACACTAACCAAAAGAAAGGCGCCCTCATTAAAAGTTTAATTTTTTACAAGTATTCAACTAACAACAGTAAGCAGATCAGATGGATTTAAAATGCTTCTAATGATAATTAGTTTCCCTGCCACAAACAGCTGTGATACCGAATCAAGCCTGGCAACAATAATATTGTTATTGGTTCCCAGCAGCATTTGCACCTGAACCATTCACTTTTCAATGAAATCCTCTGCCTGCAACTTATCCCACTGCTCCTGAAATGGCTCTGCAGTTGAGAAGTGCCTTTTAATAACAGCACAGAAGGTATTAGAAAGGCAGTGGACATGAAATAATGTTTTCTATTTTTAAAAAAAATCCTCAACAATTTAATAAAGGCAAACTGCCTGAACATTTGGGTTAAAATCAGGTATTGATATTATTTTAGTTACTGATTTTGATGATAAAGGTCTCTGTTTTCCAATCTACATTAAAATACTTCTGCATCTCCTTATCCCTGTGTTACCACATAGTTTGTATTAGGCAGAGAAATTTTAAATACAATTCTGTATTTGACAGATGTGAGCATATGCTCCATTTTAGTAACTGACAGTCTCATCTATGTGGTGATCCAGGAGAAAACAACAACTGCAATACAATGCATACAAAGTACCAAATTCAAACCTGGCATAAGCAGTTTCATTTAAATCACTGATATTTTACCAGATCTAACTTTATCCCAGTAATTAAAGTAAACCACCACTAATGATAAGCCAGTGCCTTTTGCAAGTTCTAGTCTGGTACAGTAAATTTTTTTTTTTTAAAGTCTTCAAACCAAAAGGCCCCCTCTCCATAATTATGTAATAATGGATCTCTGCCCCAGTGCTATAATAATCTCGCCAAATGTCACTTATCCAGCAAATTGATGCTGTTTCCCACAAAGCACTGCCATTAATTTTTGGTCTGCACAAAAATTAACCAGCCTGGAGGAATTATTGACTGCCTGCTTCTTAATGATGACTGATTATAAGTGAATCACTGCTTTATTATATAGCCATTTCTCTTGTCTTGTAGGAAAGCTATCTTTGGGCTCCAACTGCTACAGATCCTGTATTTAGTAAAAAAGGGAAGAATTTATCAGTTAAAGAAGGTCATTTTAACAAATATTTTAAAATTCATCTTACTTTCCTGGCTTTTCTAGGAAAACACTAAGTTACATAAAGAATATTTAAACCTGTAAAGGCTATTGTTCTTCCCCTCCCCCCACTCCAAAACTGTCTGGAGCCAGACTACATAAGACTGTTGTGCCCTAGGCTAAAATGGAAGGGGTGGGGGAGCCTGTTTACAATTACTCCATTCCTGTTTTTAATGAATCTTTCTGAATGACCACTAAGTACTGGTTTTGTTCTTCAGGAACAAGGGAACTATTACTGGAGAACTAAGAAAGGAAGGAAAAGGGAAAGCAAACGGAAAGCTGCCAAACTCAAACGGCGTCTCAAACATTCCAACTGTATATCCCGGAGGTAATCCACTCCACAGGCCCAAGGTTGTCTTTGCACATTTGCAATTTTCACCCCCACCCCCACCCCCACCCCTTTTCTTTCCTTTTTATGCTGAAGTGAGCCAGCTGAGATAAAGTGAAACAGATCACATTAAAGCAAAGGTAAAGGTTAATAGGTAAGTACTAAACATGAAGAAGTACATGAATAAAACCTTACATGGTTAAATAGATCTCAGTCTAACCATTGAAGCAACTATGCATAACACTGTTCACTATTTGCATTTTGCTATTAGTGCTACTTGAAAATGTCCAGATAATCAAGTGATGCATTTCAAAGTCTTGTGACCAACACATTCCTAAAGCATATGATGGAGCACATACATCTCACACCCTCGTTTGGCTCACTTGCATGTTGTCTGCTATTTCTCTCTCTTCTGGAACCACTTCTGATGTACTAAATTTCCCATAAGCTTCAAACACCTGAAGCTATCCTATTCCATTATGTCGCTGGAGGTCCCAGCTATTTGAAATGCACCACAGGTTTCTTTAAAAAAAAAAATGGTTTCCATTGACAAGCTTCTAGCTACCCCAATATTAGCTACCATGGATGTCACATATCTATACATCAGCATCTCCCATAAGGATGGATTACAAACCTTATCCCCAATGAGAACACTGCTTCTGTTTCCACTGTACTCTTCCACTTGGTCCTCTCACACAGCTACTTCAGATTTGGAGACTCATTAACCTATAAACGAAATGTCACTGCTACGGGCACACATATGGTCCCAAGATATGCTAATATATTTATGACAGAGCTTGACCATGAATTCGCCGGGGAAATGGCTGAGGGTGCACACTATTGATGCATGGTCATCATGGGAGACATCTACCTGGACATCTTATGGGAACACCACTTGGCCAAATCCAATTGGTCTGAGCTCTACCTGTCTCAAGAAACATGGATGAGCTCTACCTGTCTCAAGAAGCCTATGGGCCAACAAGGAGTAAGGTGCTGCTGGACCTGGCACGGGACAAAGGGGATCATGTAATCAGCGACCTAAGAATAGAAAGGAAGCTGGGCTACAGTGACCATGATCACTTTCACTATCCACCATAAAGCTGGCAAGTCAGCCAGGAACGCACTAGTACTCAACTTTAGGAAAGCCGGCTATCATAAGCTCAGGAGACTTGTTCGAGGCCCTGATTCGATTTATGATGAGTGGTTGCTCCTTAAGGAAGTGATCCTAGAAGTACAAAGGAAGTCCATTCCAACCCATGGGTGAGGTCGTAAATGAGCTCATCAACCCCCTTGGCTCAACACAGAACTCATGGGCCTCCTACGTCTAAAAAGAGAGGCTTACAAACGATGGAAGACAGGAAACACCACTAAGAAGTATTCTACACTGGTCCACACCTGTAGGGAGTGAACAAGGAAAGCCATGGCTGCAGTGGAACTCCAACTGGCTACACAAACCAAGGACAATAAAAAGTCCTTCTTCAGATACATGAGAAGTCAGAAGAAAAACAGGGCAACACTGGACCCCTGCTAAACCAATTGGGGCAGCTGACAACCAACACCCAATGATTATTTTGCATCAGTTTTTCACCAGCCCAAAAAGACCACCCTGCCTAACATGATACAGGATGACCTGGGTGAGAGTGAACATATGCCCACCACTGGTGTAGATCTTGTGAGAGAGCACCTTGAGAGGCTGGACAGCCACAAATCAACTGATCCAAATAGACTGCACCCAAGAGTGCTAAAGGAAGTGGCAAACACCATAGTGCAGCCACTGGCAAGGATATTCGAGACTCGTGGTACCTGAGCAAAGTACCTGAAGACTGAAAGAGGGCCAATGTGGTGCCTATCTTCAAGAAAGGGAGGAAAAAAGATCGGGGAAACTACAGGCCAATCCCTGGAAAGATCTTAGAAAAAATCATCAAAGAAACCATTCTTGACAGGCTAACAGAAGGCAACATTCTGAGGGATAGCCAGCACAGGTTTGCTGCAAGTAGGTCTTGCCTGACCAATCTTATTTCCTTCTATGACCAGGTGTTGTATCACCTGGACAAAAGGGAAGAGGTTGATATTATATATCTGGACTTTAAAAAAGCCTTTGACCTGGTGTCCCACGATATCCTCACAGAAAAACTGTGCAACTGCAGCCTCGAGTACACTACAGTCTGACAACTGGGGAACTGGCTCTGAGGTCGGACCCAGAGAGTGGTAGCTGACAGAACCAAATCAACATGGCCCTCAGTGTCCAGTGGTGTCACCCAAGGCTCTGTTCTTGGACCTGTACTCTTCAATGTCTTTATAAACAACCTGGACTCTGGTGTCAGAAGAGGACTGGCCAAGTTTGATGATGACACCTAACTCTGGGGACCAGTATGCACACTTGAGGATAGGCTGCTGATCCAGGCTGACCTTGATAAGCTTGCATGGTGGGCAGATGAAAACCTGGTGGCATTCAATACAGAGAATGCAAGGTGCTCCACCTCAGGGGAAAAAAACCCCACATCACACTTATAGGCTCAGCAGTGCTACACTCACTAGCACCACAGCTGAAAGAGAGTTGGCAGTCATGGTTGACCACAAAATGAATATGAGGCACCAATGCGATACTGCAGCCAGCAAAGTGAATGAAACTCTGGCTTGCATCTACCGACGCATCTCAAGCAAGACCCAGGATGTCATCCTCCCGCTGTACTCAGACTTGGTGAGACCACAGCTGGAGTACTGCATTCAATTCTGGGCTCCACAACTCCGGAAGGATGTGGAGAAGCTTGAAAGGGTCCAGAGGAGAACCATGCACATGATTAGAGGGCAAGAGAACAGCCATATGAAGAGAGGCTGCAAGCTATGGGACTCTTCAGCCTGGAGAAGCACAGGCTTATGGGTGACTTGGTGGCACCCTATAAGTACACAATGGGTGTGCATCAGGATCAGGGAGAACACCTATTCACCAGAGCACCACAAGGGATGACAAGGTCCAATGATCTGGATACTTTTAAGAAACATTTGGATGCTTATCTTGCTGGGATCCTTTGACCTTAGCTGACTTCCTGCCCTTTGGGCAGGGGGCTAGACCTGATGATCTTACGAAGTCCCTTCCAGCCCCAATGTCTACAAAATCTATGAAGTCCATTCCCACAGCTGCCCTCTCATCCCTCTGATGTACCTAAGGTATATCAATGGCATCATCATACTGACACATGGGAAGGAATCTCTTGAGAAATTTCACCAGGACTTGCAACACCTTCTACTCCTCCATCAAAATAACTCTGGAATACTCCACCCAGGAAATCCATTTCTTAGGAACTATGGTGAAGATTTGTAATAGTCACACTGTCACTGCACTGTATTGGAAACCCACCTAACACCACACCTTCCTTCATGCCACCAGCTTTCATTTTAAGCATATCACTAGATCCATCATCTCCAGCCACGCTCTGTGTTACAACTGTATCTGCTCTGATCTTTCTGACCAAGATGCACACTTTAACGATCTGGCCTAGGGATTCCTACAATACAATCCCCAAACTGTAGCTACTCAGATCAACCAAGCCAGACTCAGACCTCCCAACCTGCCACAACACCAACCTTGAGACAAAGACAACAGAGTCCTTCTGGTTGTCACTGAAAACACCCAGCTTGGACACACGATAAATTACCTCCAAGCCCTCCTGGATAAGGATGACCATCTTAAGGTAGTTGGCCATCATGGCCAAACTTGTCCTGATTTACAGACAGCTCTCTCAAGTTCAAATGGCAACAGGCTACCAACTCCTATTGTCACCAAGGCACCAGGCCTTCCACTGACCCAGAGGCAAGCTGCACCCCCTCAACAAAACAGGTCACATCATCACAGAACCAAATAACCCAGATGATGACAACCAAGGTTCATACACATGCACCTTTACCAATGCCATATATGATGTCACCCACTTACAGTGCTCCTCTGCTGCCTACACTGGACAGATGGGGTGATTCCTAAATGTAAGAATGAATGAACAATCTGACACCAGTTCCAGAAAGACAGACAAGCCTGTGACAGAACACTTTAAACTTCCATTGCGTTGCTGTGAGCCCACAATAACTGGTCTTAAGACAACAAAGTTTTAAAAAAGAAACTTGATTGTGAAACTGTAGAAAAAGAAATCATCCACAAACTGGATTTTGTTAGGTATGGTCTGAACAGGGACTACAGATTCTTATCCTATTACCTTCTTGCCTTCTGCCTCATTTAAAAGCAAAGCCAGATAAGAAAAGCTCCACTCCCTCTCCCACATGAGCACATTTTCCCCTCTAGGAAGTCTAAACCTCAAAATGTAACACTATTCAATTATTATTACTAGTGATATTTTACTAGGAACCCAAGATTTCTGGATGTTCAGTCTGTGTTTATCTGTGACAGTTGTAAAATATTAAGCCTTAAAATTTCAACTCTATGATATATGAAAAGGCTATTATTATTAGGCTTCAAGACAAGTTCTGAATATTTCTTAGTTAAACTTTGTCCCTCTTTCAAAAGCCTGTGTAGCTGCACTCATAACAGGAGTCTAATTTTAGAGCTAAAGAACAAAAATCAATTACATACATTTTCCTTCATTCTGTAGAAAAATAAATGCTAAAATAGTTGCCATAAATTAGAACATAAAAAATCATAACATGTTAAATGTGATTTAAAGGTTTAAGTGATAACTCATTTGGGGCAATCTATTTAGAGCCAGAATAGTTGCAAGTATTGCAGCCATCTAAACTGTATGACAATGACATCACACCACATTATCATGTTGTTTTAGATGTATCACTTAGCTTGTTTATATATTCACTTCAGTTAGAACAGGATTTGACCCAAGAAGAAAGAGGCATATGTGATATGATTTGATATTAGCCCACTCCTGCAGACCTAAATGAATGGTGGGATTGTTCCAATATAAATCCTTCAATTAATCATCACAGAATAAAAAATGGACTTTATTTCATTTGTATACTAAGTTTTCCTTGGTTAAAGTACTACAGAAGTTTCATGGGTTAAGAAATCAGCTATAACCTGACAACTATGAAATGTCTCTTTTATTACGTATATTAACACCTGCAGTATTGAAATAGTTTTTATGTATGATACTATATAGAAGCATTTATGTATGTACAAAACTGTTTTGATGATGACTTGCAATTGGAGGAGGAAAAGGGGTCCTGAATTACTGTTTTTTCTTTGCTTCTCCATAATGCATACAGGACGAATAAGTTTTTGTTTTTGTCTTCACCCCTGTTGTTCCCCAAGGTATGGAGGAAGGCTGCTGCTTTTGCTAATTGGACATACAAATTTAATCCATCCTGGATGATGTTATAGTGACTTAAGACTTAGTGCAAGAAAGTAAAAGCGGTGTAACAAAGATAAAGAAGGTATTTGTCATCAGATTCACTCTGTTAGATATGTGAATAGCTTTTTAATACCAATGGTTGAGGAACACTTGAAGTTTATCTGTTAAAATTTAATACCCAGCTACCTTTTGATTAAAAGTTCACAGCATGTATGATCTAAGGTGACCATGTTCCTCCATCAAAAAACAGGAAGGATCGCATATGCACGCAGAATATTTCCAAAGGGGCGGGGGGGGGGGAAAAATCGGGAAGATTTTTTTTTCTTTCAGGACTTCTTCATGCAACACAATCAAAAACATGACAAAATCTTTAAAAATGTTTTGTCTTCAATATAATAGATGAACATCACAAAATAAATAAAATGTAGAAGTTGCAAATACAGAATGGTTAAAGTTTCTATGAAGGGAAGAAAACTCTCACCCTAGCAAAGAAAATCACTTCCTTAACACAATATTATACATTTACATTTGGAATAACTACATTATTAGTGAAACAAACGCTATTCTCTAGCTTACAGATATTTGAATACATTGGTTATAATCAGCCATGATGAATTTTATGACACTTTTGTAATAATACAATACAATAAATTCTTATATAGCCTTCTATAAACAAGTATTGTTTCTGAACAAAAAATCTTGAAGACAATCCAGTACTAAAAATATACCAGGAGTAGCCTCATTATTCAATATTTACATAAAACATTCTGATCTGTCTTCCTACCATAACATTTCACTTGACATCTTCTTTTTGACAGATAGCATATAAATATTTCCATTTCCTAACTGATGACAATCTCAGAACTTTCTCATCCTTCAAACACAGCAGGCATACAGCAGCTGCCATCATCTACTTAATACTTAATGACAATGAAAGTCTTAACTTAAACTTGTCCTCCTAGCCCCAATAAGTAGAGGATGACCAAAGCCTTTTCAGATATTTTTATCCTTTTCAAAACCCATTTATTTTCTAATATTTTGTTTTAATTCTGTATGTTGTTGCTATCCAATAAATGCCACTTTTTTTTTATTTCTATTAAACTACTTGCCTTAATGATACTCCCATGGAATGATTTCTAAAAGCTAATTTTGCCCTCCTGTGAACAAGAACAAGTACTGTACTTAGTTTTATCAGTTTGAACTTGCCACTCTTCCTTTGAACTGTTTCCAAGCTCTTTTATTAAAAAAACTGGTGAATAGAAGTTCCCATTCTACCTTTTTTTGCCATTTTTGTATTAAATTCATTATTTTCCATATTTTTGTCCCCTCTTATTCATCTGATGGAAATAAACCAAATAGGATTGGGCCTCTTTTCATATGAAAGACTTTATTTCTCAGTTTGTCCTCATCTCCATACCTCCTCCAAAATTAGATAGGTGATTTATTTGTTCATTTCTAGTAAACAAAGGATTTTAATAACAACAACAAAATAAAATTTCAGGTGAGAACAAACTGGAAGGAGTTAGAAAACTTGGGGGTAAAAATACAATTATGTTATTTTAGCTTGTTATATAATATAACTGAATACTGTACAGTATAAAGTTTAAGCTTCCTATACTGTATTAGTTTGGCAACTTCTGGCCAAACTGCTTAGTCTAAGACATGAAGGTGAAAAATTACTCTAAAGCACCTTTCCTGTTTCCTCAGTCTAGTCAGTTTATTTGCACTTTGCATAATGGTTCCTAGGGACCTTTTCCTGAGCCGAATATTGTCAAAGTGCAAAGTGTTCCAACTATACTTCCCAAAATGCATGGGGGCAAAGAATCAAAACTCGTGGAAAAGGTGATATCCTTTGTTAGACCAACTAGATATTTGCAAATAAATTATTTTATTTATTTGCAAGCTTTCAGCGCACACACCTTCATCAGGCATAGAAGAAACCAGAGATTGTAAAAGTTCTCCTAAGTAGAAATGAATATTCATTTCACAGGAGAGCTGAAGGTGTGGCAAAGTCTCCTGTTTGGAATAGTTCATTTTGTCCAGGTTAGGAAGCAGGATGCAGAAGCATCCTTCTCTCCTGTGAAATATAATTTTTCATTTCCACCTAGGAGAATTTCTACATTCTCTACTCTCTCCTATGCCTGATGAAGGGCGAGTGTGCCTGAAACTGGCAAATAAATAAAATAATTAGTTTGCAAATATCTACTTTGTCTAATAAAGATATCATCTCTTCCACAAGTTTTGATTCCTTTTGCCTCTAGACCAATACGACTACAACCTGGATACCTGGGGACAAAGAGGCGGTTATATGGTACATGCAATTAAAATTTTAGGCATAAGCATCCCATCCAAATGCAAGGCTGACAATACACAGTGGCCTTGATTTATGCTTAAAACTTTTATCCACCTAGCTATGTAGTTCAGGAGTATGAAAAAAAAATGACTCGTCTCCACAACACAGTTGAATCAGCAAAAGCTCAGATGCAGGCATTCCATCAAAAAAGTCTGGTAGGTCTGACTCTGTTTAGGGAATTGGTACCAGCAACAGAACTCTACTGGTGGAGCTACTACTGTATTTTTTTTCTTCTCAAACAATAAAACAGGAGGAAAATGATTTTACAGGTGAAAGGTACAATTGCTACCTCAAGAAGAGGTAAGAAGTAAAGTGAAAACATAAGCAAAAATCTTTAACTTAGGCATTTAGAAGTAATATACAACACTGGTAAATATCTAGCTAATAAGCTACTTTTACGTTAAATTTGAAAGATAAATAACTGTTTCACTAGGTGTTAGCTTAGTGGGGGTTTCCACATGTTTGTTCTATATACCTAGTCCAACAAAAAAGTCATCTGATAACAAAGAGCAGTTGTGTGTACAAATTATATGGTAAAAACTTGTTAAAAAAAACTAGGAAAAGTAATGTAAAACCAATGATAAGATACTTTTGGCACCTGAAGAATGTCACATCTATCCCCACCAAATTTTAATCATATAATAGTTACCCTTAAGTTATCTTTCTCCATAAAATTTGTCATGGGAGGGAAAGGACAGAAAAAATAAAAACAACAGAAGGTCAAGTTCAGCAATAAAATGAATTAATACGCGGGTGGTTAGATTTGTTTGGCTGGTTCTTAAGTTTTCTTAGCAAACACAAATTGCATTTGCTCAGTCGCAGTACATATTTAGGTAATTTAAATCATTCAACAGTCAGTTCTGCTTTAAGACATGAGGAAAACTATTTAGGCACTCATTTAACCATCTGTAGACCCTTAATGTCATTCAGATAACATAGGAGTGCTTAGCTTAAAAATGTTAAATTGTTAACGTACTAGAATTCTACATCAAACTTATGACCAACATTAGCTTTGTTAACCCTTACACTACTTAATCCTCTTAAATCCCTCACTTCTTTTGGGTTGCTTTTCACTGTTAAGCCCCCTTTTGGACAGTCTCTGCTGCCACTCCCATTTTTAAACTATGCACAGATACTGTACTCATAAGAGCAATGTTACAAAATGGAGACAATTCAACCACAGTGTAATGAAGAACAAGGAAAAATGGAAAAGGAAACAAAAGAAAAGAAAAAAATCATCTCAGTTCTCCACTGTGGTGAGTTGTTATATCCTGCTTAAGGAAAGATTCTAGCTACCTCTGAATGCCTGCATGAGGAGTCAAAAGGAGGAGTCAACTGCAAAGAGCTTTCCCTTCCCTGCCCACCCAACTCAGACTTCACGCCCTACGAAGAGAGTGCTAGAATGCTAAACTTTATATTCCTATACAGAAGAGGGAGGTGGCAACATTTGTTCAAATGGACAAAAAATTTTTCAAAGTTTATTAGGTGGTTTGGGATATGGCCCCTTTTACATTACAACTACTGCTCAGAAGAAGAGGTGAATTCCTACTGCTCCTCCCCAGAAGAGGTGCAAGTGACCAACTTGAACAAGGTTTTCCAGAATACTTTTATAAATGTTGTGCAACTTTTTCCTCCACACAAGGTAAAATGCCTGCACCCCAGGCACTACTCTGGATCTGAAAACATGAAACTGGAACTAATCTTTTGTTTTTAAGATCCCTGAGGCAGGAACTTCTTCTTGTCACCAAAGTCATAAAAGATTTGCACCATATTCTTTTAACAATTTAGACTGGCAGGTTACAAGGAGGACACATACTTCTATGACTTTTAACAGCAAATTTATGTAGACTGAGCAATGGTGGGATATGTCAAACTCCCTTAATTTCATTATAATTTATGTAGCGATGTTTAAAATTCTGACCCCTTTAGAATACTAATGAAAAGTCACAATCACCATCACTCCAGATTCTCTCTGTTTTGAGGGTTTTTTTAACATTTTCTGTTCAAAGGACTTTCTGTAAATGGAAATTCTTCTTATTGAGTAGAAGGAAGGGAAAATTCGTGTGCCTTGATATAACAAAATAGTTAGATTTGTCCTTTTCCCCTCCAATTTGTAATCCTACTTGTAGCTGCTAGGCCTCAACCAGTCGCTCTCGTGCCACTCTCGCTCAGGTGATTGATGTTACTCGCCTCATGGGCTCATGCCTCTGTCTGAGCTGGTGACCTCCACCCGAATCCTTAACCCCATGCTCGCCTGCCATGACTTGTTGACCTCAGTGTCCAGGGCCGTTCATCAGGAGCGCTTGTAGACCTGAGGTTCCTCCCGGTGGTTACTCATGGGGCTCCGCCACCCCTACACCCCAGCCTCACGCCTCCTGCGTAGTGGTAACAAGGAGCGTCTCACTCCTGGGACCCTCAACCGGGTCCTACTCAAGACCCCTCACCACTACCTAGCCTCAATGCAGGTCCACTGCCCTCAGATACCCTTGGAGCTCGGGGAAGAACAAAATCAAAAGGAAAAAAAAAAAAAAAGAAAGTAGCTCTAACTCAAAACTGAGCATACTGCCCCTTTAATTACCCCCACTCCCTTCCAGCACTTCAACAAGACACTGGCTGCCTCATCCCCTTAGGCACCCAGCTCACTGACTACTCTAGGCACCTCCTGATCCAGCGGCGAATGCTCTCTCTTGCTGCAACTCTTCCTGAGCTCCTCGCAGTCCCTCTCTCCCGGGGCAGATTTCCTCAGATGTACCTCCCGTCGACCTTACAAGGTGATCTAGGCATTCCTCCGCCGCCTTTTCTGCAATGTCACCAAGATGATCATCTTCTTCCCTCTTGCTCCCATCCTGGCCGCTCCTGCTCTTCTGGTTTCGTGTCTCGGCTTGTCTTGGCTGCCAGGACCTCTGTGGCTGCGTTCTCTCCTTCCTCACCGGCTCCGCAGCGTGCACCACCATTTTTATCCATGCCGGCTGGCGTTCAGCACTGACATCACTGGCCAGCCGCAGCTGGATAAACAGGCGGCTGATGAGCCACGCGGGTTCTGCCTTCCGCCCCTCGCACATTACCTCCTGAGTTGCCAGTGAATCTTCTTTCGTGCCTCGCGCCCTGGGACACTACTATTTTTACATCACACCCTTTTTATACTGTCATAATACACATACTAGTTTTGAAGTGTTAAATATAAAAACATAACGTTTACTTTCAAACTACAACCACCACTGCTCTGAACCACGTCCACTCACTTGCCAATGCAAAGTCACTGTAAAATGACAAAAAGTGAATGAGGTAATATTTTGCATCTATTTTAACCCTTGCTTTGCACTAGACACAAAGTAGTGATAAATCAGGACCACACTAAGGCCGGATACAGATGTTACAGATAGACTGGTATAAGTGATCAGAAACCAGTTTACCCCCATAACCAAATGGAAGTTCAGTGCACATCAACTGATTTAAAAATAGAAGCACATGGTCTAAGACAGATCTGGATTGATGTGCTTTCAGACTTAATCAATTTAGGTTAGACTGGTCTATCAAACTTCTGTACTAGATCCCCTACCAATTCAAGTTAGGCCACTGTCCTTCAGCACCCCAGGCTGCTTTGTGGCCCCGTCACAGGATGGGGTCCCCAGGGATGGGCATGATGCCCCTAGGTCTCTGTGACCCTGGTCTTGTCCAACAGGCACCCTTTATCTCGCCTGCCACATCTTGATGTACTTACAATAAATAGTTAGGCTGCCCTAGAGTGTGTACTTGGACACAGTCCTGATGGACCCCACTGAACCCTGTGGGATCTTGGACCCTCTTAGGTCCCGCTCCAAAATGGATGCCTCAAGGGACATCCTCAGCCTCATGGTCTAGATGCATGGCTCCAAAACCACTCCTTTACCACACCCCAAGCCTCATAGATGATATTTAAATGTTGTCTCTCCCAGTAAAACAGCAACTAAAATAAGAGCCCCTGGGCTATAACATAATATAAACAGTTGAGGGTGTGCTCTGTCCTTTTTAAAAAGGAAATCTCTCCCCCCTCACCCCCCGGCACTAAGTGCCTTGTAGGCCAGGGTACTCATTGAGCTCTTGGAGTCCCATTATCCCTGAATGCAGCATATCAGGCAGCCATTGCATCCCTGGGCAATTCTTCCCTGGAGGCTCCTTCCCGTGGCCGCTGCCAGAGAACTAAGCCCTGCTGGTCTCAGCCCTGAGGTTTATGTGCGCCTAGGGCCCTGCTTCTTCTGACCAGGTGCAGGTGCAGGCTAATTCCCTCGTTAGCCTGTTGCCATAGTAACCTGCACCTGTGGGGCTTCTGTCTGGCTCTTAGGGCCCTCTCCCTAGGCAGTTTCTGCTCTTAAAGGAGCAGGCACCTTAGTGCCCTGCTACATCCCTGCTAACCACCTCTTGTAGGGAGGCACACTGGAACTCAGTTCACTCTTAGCTGTTAGCCCCACCCCCAAGTTGTCACAGGCCAAAGCTAGGACAGAATCTCTCCCCAGCTCTGCATCCTGCCTCCGGCCAGCTGGGAACCTCAAGCAGGCGGGAAAACGGAAGCTTCTTTTGAATAGGCCCAGCTTAGGCTCTCTCAGACCCAAGACAGCACAGAATCTCTCCTGAAGCCCATCTTCTGCCTCCAGTCAGCTGTCAGCTGCAACCAGGCAGCAGGGAAGGGGACAGAGGCTTCTGCCGCACGAACCTGACAGCCAATCAGGGGTGGCGTAGCCACTGGGCTATGCTCCGCAGCGGGGAGCCTACTGAGAGTTGTGCAGGAGCAGCCCCAACCTGCTGGCCTCAGCCAGTACAGGCAGCCAAAGAGAGAACATATGTTCTGTTCGCTCCCAAACTAACCTAGGGCACTTACAGTGACTTGGGGAGCTTAGATCGCTTCCTCCTCATGCTTTTTAAATGTCTGTACCTAGCCTAAGTCTGTGTGTAGTTCTATTTTGTTGTACGTCTGCTGATCAGATACTCTGGGAGTGGAATCCATGTCCCATATAACTGTATCCACCACCTTACAGGTAAAATGGTACAATTTATTTATATAAATGAGCTGTAAGGAGGATACATAATTTGGAAGGAGCTGTCTGCCAAATTACTTTGTTATCAGAACTTGATAAAGCAAAGAAAATACAATAGACAAAGCTTTAGCACAGAGCTTTTACGCTTTCACCCCCACAAAAATGATCTTTTCTTGTTTTTCAAAATAAAGTTAAATATGTTCCTACTGTCTTTATCTATGATCTCTCTGTACTTCCCCAGAGACTCAAAATAAATTTCAGAAACAACCAGACGGTCAGTAGGCATTAGAAAATGGGTTTTGCTAACCCAACCTGATTAGTTTAGACATAATCACTGCTGTGATATCAGTTTTGCCCATCGTAAGCACCTTGGACATTCCATAACCATCTGAAACAAAAATTGGACACACAGTTTATGGAGAAAAATCCCTAAAACCAGGTATTTCACAAGCTACCCTAAACTAGATCCTTTAATATAAAGCAAAAGTATTGCATCCATTCATAGACATTTATACTGAAACTTTCAAACTCACATACATTTTATTCTATATTTGTTTTTGCATTACAAAATTGTTTCACTCTTAAATTCACTACAAATATAAAGAAAGTTCCTTCTTATTCAGATTTCCACCCCCCACAAACCAATGGCTCTTAGAACAAATTCAAGCCTAAATAACAAAAGCAGGGAAACAAAACAAATGCATAGCTGTCACTTTAAAAAATACATTCTTAAAAGGGCTTTAGGGGTATCATTTATGAGACACAAAGAGGTTTCCTTCTTTAGCAGTGTTCCAACACATTACTCTTTCGTGCTTACTCTAAGACATGAATATACTTGCCTAGAATGTCAGTGAGGTATTTATACAAAGGCAGCTCTTTAGAAACCTATTATTGTGAATACAAAACAGGAAGTACAGTAATACCACCACTATATGTTAAATAACACTTAGTATAAACTGTGCTCTTCAATTAATAAGTGCAGTCTTAACCCCTGCAGGGAAAATGAGATATGAAGTATGAAATGAAAACAATGACTCATGATAAAACCTTGAATATTTCCCAGAGTTGTATTGTAGTTTTGTTTGGTTGGTTGGTTGGTTTTTAAGCAGACTACAACTAGAGTGGAAGCTAAATGACCAGAGATTGCAATTTAGGAATTAGAATAAGCTTTAAGTAATGGAAAAGTGGAAGTTAAGCTATACTTGGACAAAGGTGAGCAAATCTAACCATGTCTTCGAAAATGCACATGCACAGGGTTTATAATAACAGTGAATTAAATGTTTAACACACTGTACTTCTGGACTGACTTTTATTAATTACAGTTTGGTTAATTAGGCCATTATGGCCATGACACAAGTAGGTTCATATACGCAGGAAATCACTTCATCAGTCACTGAAATGCAACCATATTTGGGGTATAAAGCAGCAGCTGTGGTAACAATTTAGGACAGGAAGCAAATAAAAATATATACACCACTAAATTTTTTACCACTTGACTGGTCTGCTAGAAAACAGTGATTAGAAAAAAAATGTAAAAACAAACAAAAAAAATCTTGCTTTATTACTCTATTAATTACCCAGCATAACAGAGCCAAGTGTGGTTCCCAACAAACAAATTACTGGTTAATAAAAAGCATATTACCCTAAATGGGAAAGAGAATCTTGGTGCTACCAGAAATCACTGCCTAAGAAGCATGGACTAAGCAAGCACTTTAAAATGAGCAATTTGTTTTTAGAACAGAAGCGGGACAGGTGATAACAAAGCTCTGTATTTGACATTCCAATTTGTTTTTATTTTTTGGAGAAAAAACACTGACAGCCACTATCTATCTATCTATCTTATATACATATACATAAGCTTTCTAGCTAGGAAGACCCAAAATAAAATAAAATACATTCAAATCCCAGACAAAGAAGAACAAAGACTCCTGTTTTCTAAAAATTGACGAACTTTCATTTATCTACAATCTTGTAAGAATACCACTTTTGACAACTCATAAGCCAGCCTCTTTCCCTCTCTTTCTCTATAGATGCTTACACTGTACTTTTCAAACCTTTAGGCAAGCTAACAGATTGAAGTTTGGTTTGACTGCCATCTGCTGATTCTATGTTTCTTCAACTCTGGGAGTCAGTCTGAGATGTGCAGACAAAGTTTAAGGAATGCACAGGTTTCTTGTCTTATTACTTGGTGACAACAGGATTTGGGAAATTGTAATAATGCAGGCATTAAGGCATCAAATTAGAAATCAACACGTGGAACCAAAAGAAACAGCCCCCCCCCAACCCACTTAAACAAGCATCCTGGTGTCTAATGCCCTCTCCCCCCTCAATTTATAAAAACAAAACAAACACAACAAACTATATGCATTAATGAGGGGATTATTCAGAAATACCTAGTGAAAAATATCATCTACAAGACAAGAAACAGAAAACAGACAGAGCAAATATTTCTTAAAGAAAGAAAAATTGAATTTAATATTGTAACCAAGAACAAAGCAACCAAAGTAATTATTGAAGAACACTGCATTGAACAAGAACACTGAGGAAATGATCTTCTGATTAACTTTATCATCCTCTTAAGAATGAAATATCCACCAATTTACTTCCTGCAGAAATACTGCAAGAATATATGAATATGTATTACTAAATGAATGACTATATTAAAGCATAAAACACATTCTGAAAAATTATATTAAAATTGTTGCTTTAAAAAAAGAACACTGACATTTTGTAATCCCTTCTCCTTCAAACAGTGTTCTGTAGAATCACAGGGTCAGAAAAGCTCTCAAGAGTAATCTACTTCAACCTCCAGCACTAATACAGGATTCACTGTCCCTAAACTCTCCAAAACACTTATCAAGCTTCTTCGTAACAACACATAATGAAGTGGCCCTCAACATTTTTTGACTCGAGGCACCCTTCACTGGACTCGAAACACCGCAACATAACTTTTGCAAATTGAGTGGCACCGAATTTCCAAATATACAGATTACAGTGCTTACTTCCTTGCAGCAGGGCCTGGCAATGGGAATGGGGGAGATCATCCAGGCTGGGAAAATCCTGAGCCTGTGCTTATTTGCTTATCTCCTCACACCTCACTTATCTCCTCACACGTCATGGCATGATTCAAAAGACATGGTGGCACCCTGGTAAAGAATCACTCCTGTAATGAAAGAAGTTCCATGAGTAGCCCACCCAACCAATCAGGTTTTTAAAGAGCTTAGGAGCACAAGGATAGTCAAGGCTGTAACAATATTGTTAACTCCTCACATTTAATCTGCATACAGTTTTTTTATTGGCAGAATTATTGTAGTTAGGGATGTGACTTTTTCCCCCAACGAAGTGTTTTTGTTTGTTTGTTTAATACAATCCACAGTTTGGATGCAATTAAAATGACATAAGGTTTATGCTTACCATGCAGGAACAACTAAAGCCATACAGGGCACCTTAATTCTGGTATAACTTGAGTTCACAGGGTGGGGGGAGAGGGTGAGGGAGTGGGAGGTGGAACTCATAAGGACTAGGAGAGAAATCAAATCTGTGCATAGAGGCACAGAAAATAAGCTCCCCTTTGCTCCATTATCTTCCTAAAGCCAGTATTTTTTCCTCCTAAGTTTACTGTCTTGCTCTTCCTTCTGCAAAGCCCCACTTCCTTACCCACACTGAATGTATGTAGAGATGGGAAAAAGGTAATCTTACTTGTTCAGGTAGAGTACATTAAAACCTACAGCGCTATGAGTTACAAAGGATGATACCATGTCATTCCAGAGGTGGAGTGAGAGCATGTTCAGATGCAGGAGTCATTTTTTAAAAAAATCTATGGTCATTAAAACTCTAATTCTGAAAATATTGAAAGACAGTAAGAACACACACAAATGTTTGCAGGACTGTAAACTAGATGAATCTATGGTTTATGGAAAAAGGGGCATTTTGTAAAAGATTTGATCTTTGGCTAAAGAAGTCCCAACAAGTTTGCCCAAGATCCAAAGTAAACTTACTTGGGGCCTTGGCAGACACTATATTTATAGTAGGATTAATGTCTTAATTATGGCATTCAGCAAATTTATGAAGTAGTAAAATGGCAAATCAGTCATAAAAATATTCCACATTTAATATGGAACACCCTTGTGGCTGGTTTGTATCATGCCTTCAGATGAACATGTGGTATGCATCCCAGAGCCAGGACTGCCCAGTGCCCAACACTTAGCTGGAGGCATGGAGCAGCTTGGACTCTGAGACAAGACTGACCTATGCTTGATCCCCAGGACTGGGCAAGGAACAGCCCTAGGTCCTAAACCCTGGACAGCCCCATCCCAAATGTTGTTTCTTGCCACATATATCTGGCATGGCAATGTTGGCACTGGATTTATGACCCAGATGCCTTGTTCTGTGGGAACTCAAAACCCTCAGACTGACCACAACCTTTCCATTTGATAATAGGTAAATTTATTGATACACAGTAATAACTGAAAAGAACAACACAAGCCATTCTATAGCTACCAATCCTAGGGCTGTCATCAGAGTCAAGATACATCTGGCTAGGACACAAGCTTCATTATGAGGTTCTCTCTTGAATGTCAGAGGTCAATATCCTGAAGGTTGGAGGCTGAGGCCCACCCCACATAGTGAGGTGGATGAGACAGGCTGGTGGTATACCCTCTGTCCATGTGCCTCAGGTTCCCCTCTCAGGGGGACCCCTCTCAGAGACAGGGACCTTTGTTGCTCTAAAGTCTCTGCTTTTGTATTTTTTTCCCTCCTGATGGCTCTTCATCCATGACTATTGCTAATTGTTCTCTCTGTGGTCATCACACTGTCCTCAGTCTGTCCTGTCAGCATGTTCCTTTGTTTCAAGAGACAATCACATGCACACATCCTAATTTAGTCTGTTCCCCCAAAACTGGAACTTTCAGGCCTCCCACTCCTAGGTCTTGTGAGCTGGTGTCACCTTATCTCATGTTATGGAACACTGTGGCACATGCCCACAATTTCCCAGGCTGTGAGTCTATCTGTTGGCCTTTTTGCTTGCCTGGGTTAGGCACCCTGTCCGCCTTGAAGGCTATAAGAACTGTGTGACTGGTCAGACCTTTAGAAATCAATTAACCATCAGGCAGGACCAAATATATGTTTGGGATTGGCCATAAAATTCCTCAGATCCAAACTGCACCATTATTTTAATGTCTGCCAAGGGTCTCGTAGCAGCACTGTTAGATGGAAGATATTTACTTGAGCAAAACGTAAACTCAGAAAAACCTGGTATCAAAACCATTTTCTAAGGGGGAAAAACATTTTTGTATTCTCTCATGAGTATAGGCATCAAGTACATGAATTATAATGGTCTTGAACAGATCATTACCTTTTCCTATTTCAGAATAGGATTTTAAGAATTTTGGAGGCATTCAAGAATATGAAAGCATACATCTCAATTTTTCTTTAAAAAAAAGTTAGTGTGTCCAATCTAGTCCCTTTTTCTAAATATTCAACTTGTTTCTGCTCTCTTACAACAGCATACAAAAGTTTATTTTGGTTCTGAAATATAACTGCTCAAGTATTACTGTTGATTTTCATATTTTTATGTTGACATCTGCCAGTTAAAACTTATTCGGCATACACATTAGAAATATGTTTTGCTCACAATACCTGCAAAGGCTTAGAATCTGAAATTCACACTTTGTTCTTTCCCCCTCATCACCACAAATACACATCTTTTGTCTTAGTTTTCTGTTTTGAGTTATACCTGTACAAACTATTTCAAAGCAACAGAGTTGCACAGGTGAAACAGAGGAAAGACTTTTGCCTTTCTGACAGAAACCCAAGCACAACCCAAGGGAAATCATCTCATTCTTCCACAGCTATGTTTGTTCTCCATTGCTAACAAGAATAAAAGGTTTGGGTAGGAGAAGGAAGAAGGGAGAGGGGGTCAGGGAACACTAAAGCAAGCAGGTCTCATTTTGAATGTGCAAAGAAAGGACATGTGTTTGGTAGGAAGGTATAAATTTTATCCTGATCATAACTATAGCTTAAGTGCATATTCATGCCTAGTTCTTTTTTATTCCAGCCTCCTAGGCTAAGTACAGACAGTCAAAAAGGCTGAAGTTGAATTGATTCAATCTTCACAGGTTAGTCTAAACTGTGTAAAGTGAACCGATATGCAAGTAAATAAGAACTCAATTTTAATTGTGGAAATGCACCTGCATGCCTGCAGTGGCCCGGGCCAGAAGCTGAGGGTGCTAGAGCACGCTTCGCTGATCGGCTGGAACAGACAGCTTGGGCCTATGCTAGCCTGCCCACCTTGTGAGGTGGGGTTTGTGGGGGAGGTGGAAAGCATGTTGGGGGACAGAGTGAACTTGAATCTGGAGGGGATCTGAGACAGAAGTTCAATAAACTGATTTAACCTAAATCAGTTAAGTCTGATGCTACATATGTCCAGATTCATCTTAAACCAGTTTTGGCCATTTTGAACAGGGTTTATGTGCACTGAACTTCTGTTCTGTTACAGACTTGAACTGGTTCCTGATCACTTAAACCATTTTATGTGTAATTTCTGTCCCTACCCCCAAGAATGGGGGGGGACTGATTAAATTATTAGGCAACAGGTTTAAAATGAATAAAAGGAAACACTTTGTATACAATGCATAACAGCTAGGGATGCAATCTACGCATGATGACCAAGAGGGCACAAAAGGGAAAGAATCACTACCCATGCCCTGTTCCATACACATTACCTCTAAAAGAACCACTTACCACTGTCAGAGACAGGATACTAAACTAGATGTACACTCAGTCCACATTTCCTCCCACCCACTCTCAGAATGGCACTACCAGCACAGGAGGATTACAAGGTAGCCTCTGGGGAACCACCACAGAAAGGTACTTAAATGCCAAATTAGGAATTTAAAACTTTAACACTCTTTAATTTAAATGTGAGAAAATGTGGCATGCTGCTTTAAAAAAATGAAGGATTTTAGTAAGCCAGAACATGCTTCAATAAAAGTGAATTAAATGGCCATTTAATAAGTGCAGTAACATGTTCCAAGGTGTGCGCGTGCCAGTTACATACACCTTATGTGTTGACTGATGAACACACACCCTGGCATGTGTTCTTGCTTACATATCTCACGTGCTTGCTTGTTAAGTAATGGAATAAGATGTCTCATACACTGGGTAACACCGTCTTTTCTTGCTCAGCAGCCTCTGCAAAAAACATTCATGGCTAAGAAAAACAAACTCCTGAAAAAAGTTCAGCTATTGAGGATTTCACATGCATACTCTTCCTCCAACAATTCTGTAAGCATTATCAGATGTGTACTTCTTCCACACTGTTTGGAGTCAGCATCTTCCTGTATGTCTTGCTATGCCAGTGAAGAGATAGTACTTTTCACAGATTCCCCTTTTTTCGGTCCCGTAATAAATTACAATGAATTTTGCTGTGTATAAAACTTGCTTGACAGTTATTCTCCCCACCTACACTCAATAGTTTATAGCAATAAGCAATAGGTAAACACTAGCTATCTACATACACCTAGCTCAAAGAACCCTTTTCTCATCTACATCATGTCGGTGCTACTATAATACAAATCATAAATAAATACGAGTGCTATACATCCATTAGCCAAACACACTCTTCCAGGCCTTTAGGGAGTGATTATCACTGGACAAAATCAAGAATGTGATACCCAGTGTAGCTCTGTTCCAGGACTTCAACAATAAATATAATGCAATTGTTTTTCTATTCATCAGTGGAAATAACCATGTTGATTTTGTACAAGTATTTAGAACTCTTTAAAAGTTTGAGAGGAAAAAGTAAAAATTATACAAAACAACAGGTTTCTGTGCCCACTGGGAACTAATTTATGAAATTATCCACCTTCTCCTACAGCTGTTTACAGGGCTTAATTTTACACAGATGCCAACACCTGGATCTGGAGCTCATCTATCATGGAAATGATTATTGCCAAGACACGGTGTGAACATTGTTATGCTTATTGCTCTGCTCCTTTTATTTTTCAGTATCAAATGTACAATAGTGCAAACCTATCTAACCTGGAAAAAAGTACTGCATACTGCATTTTCTTTTTACATTCTAATACTATCGGAACAACGATTTGTCTAAGTTTGCCTTTACATCATACCATGCCCTATCAAGAGCTCAGACACACATATAAGTCCTCCAGTATTACTTTCCATTGTGACACAATGCAGACTCCTAGCGTCTTATTTAAGTTTTTCCTGTCAAACATGTATCTCCTTCCTAAACCCTTCACACTGCTATGAGGGGTTGATACAATTAAGGAGCCAAAATTGTATTTCTAACACTGATACTATAAATACAATTCTGTTATATAAAAACTATGAACCTTTGCAAATAGTAACCTAAATATTTTAAAAAATAACCAAGAGGAAGTCAGATGTTTCAGATCTAAGAACACTAGTGCTAACTTTTCACTGCTATCCATAGACTTTGGAGTGACAGCACAGCATTTGAACTGTTTATGCAGCTGACCACTGTGACACTCTGAAAGCCAGATCTAGGTCGGAAGTTTGGTAACTCATTCTATTAACTGGATACTGTTTTATAAACAGAGAAATAGATATAGAATTACATCAAATTTTATGATGCTCCTTAAATACATCTGATTCTAGTTTATAGTTATATCAACAAATGTCTCTCTTTCCCTTCTACTTCCAACCAAAACAAATCCAAGATTTCAGTTGCATGTTTCCTTAATATTAATCAAATTCAGATATACTAACTACAGAATCTACCCTAAAGACACTGTGGTATTTAAATACCTTACTAACGGACCAATTTAACCATTTCTTTTCAGAAAAAAACTAAACAAAAAGTTTTAAAAAAGCAAAAATTGTAGTTATAATGACTAGTTTCTAGGCATATCATCTCTTCCCTTCTTAAAAAAATAAATCAGAGGATGATCTTGGGCTATATACATACTTTCTGTTTCTATTAGGAGAATCACACTTTTCCCAGCTTAACTCTTCCCGCAGACTAGGAGGAGTAGAGCTGGAGAAAAGGCTCCAGATCAAAGGTAAGGGTCTGGAGAAGGGATTGGGGCAACTGCTCCCATCCATCCCACAGATCAGAAGGAGATAGGGGTAGCCACTAGTTGTTCTGCATCTGCTTCTGACTTTGGAGTCCTAAGAGAAGTTTTGCCCCACTACTCCCTTCACTCAGCTGCTGGGCGCCAAGGAGAGGCCAGCCAATGGGTTAACAGGGAAACCTCCCCAGCCACTCCCCAAACAGGAGTTCCAGGTGAGTGCAGCAGGTGAAGGGGACCATTGCTCTGTCCTCCTGGCTCCATGGCACCAGAAACCAAACAGAGGGAGCAGAGCTGCAAGTCCCCTGCTTGCCTTCTCTAGAGTCAAAGGAGTGAGAAGTGGGCAGAGGTTTGCCCTGATGCTCCCTCCATTTGCTTCCTAAGACCAGGACCAGTGGAGGAGCAGTTTTTCTGCACAGGGGGCTTTGACCCACTGTTCCTCTCCCTTCCCAGCTGTGTCCAGAAGGGGAAGGGAGCAACAGGGCAAAGTCCCCTCCCCAAGCCAAGCACTACCAGCCTGAAAAAGCCATTGGGGCCTGTGCCTCACCCTTCTTTTTCCTCTCTAGGGAAGGTGAGAAAAAAGGAAAAGTCACCACTGCTGTATGCCTCTTCCCCAAGCCAAACACCACCAGGCTTAGGATAGGGGCTGAGGGCTTTGCCCAAGTGCCTCCTCTGCTCTGCTCCCAGAGTTGGGAGCGGAGTGGAGGAGGCTGCTCCTAGCCCCATTCCCCGCAGCAGGTGCAAGGAGTCTCTGCCTTCCACTCCCCTCACCTTTCCCAGAACAGGATCAGACCAATCTCAGGAAGCCACGGAGGGCAGAGGAGAAGGGGCAGCTGTAGATTAAACATCTCTACTGCTCTCTCTCCCAGAAGGAAATGAACATCTGTTCATGGCCCTTGTCAGAACATCAGCAAAACAGGGAATGACAGAAATCAGTTTCCTCTTAAGGGAAGTTTAGGTTAGATCTCAGGAAAACTCTCTCACCAGGACCATGGTAAAGCATTGGAACAGGTTACCCAGAGAAAATGTGGAATCTGCATCCTTAGAGGTTTTTAAGACTTGGCTAGACAAAGCCTTGGCTGAGATGATATAGTTGCAGATGGTCTTGCGTTCAGCAGGGGGACGGACTAGAATCACTAGATGACCTCCTGAGGTCCCTTCCAACCCTGTTTTTCTATGATTCTATGTGCAGGAGGAGGTAGCTTGGCAATCTGTGTGTAAGCTCTCAACTTCTTCTCTGGGAACCTTCCAATTCTTCCATTCTCAGATTTTTCTCTCCCTTCATTCTGAATAGCACCCCTTGTTATTTATGCTTTGTGATTTTTTTTAAGGGTGGGGTTAACTTAACTGTTTTTTCAATGTATTGCTGTTTCTTTGTGACTGTACAGCATTACATGCGGAAGTTGGGTTGTTTAAAACTCAGGTGTGCACTGAGTTTGCTTTAAAAAGGGAGCTTCTTTGCTTCAGGAAATAGGTAGGGCAGCTCACAGAATTAAGGAAAATGGGGAAAAACAAGGACAAATATCAGATGACAAAAAATCTCAACATTTCCTCCCATCCACTCAGGAAGTGAGTTACATCATCAGCATGAAAGGACTAAACAGAAGATCAGGTACCTAAACAAAGATATTCGAATACTAAAATGGGCTTTCAAACTTTTGAGCCTTCAGAAAACGTATGCTTGATGAAACTCTGTGCCCTGTGCTAGCTCTCCTAGAGTGTGCAAATGAAAAAGCTAACTGTTAATGCGGTTAATAACAGGTTGCTTAGCTGTAGGCTCTTTCCTCCACATAATGCTGGCTTTTCTCTTGACAGTGTTGTGGAAGACATATATTTCCATTTAATGATGCAGAAAACGGATTTTATTCCTTTGAAGAATATATGCATAAATTAGCAAGGGTTGTAGCCTTCTGAAGAGATAACACAATGTTTCAGCAGGTAGCTCCCCATCTGTTTATTTGCTTTCCATATGCTATTAACTTCCTGTCTCCAAGTCTTTGTCTGGGGAAAAAGATAAGTAACAAAGCATGCAAACTCTCTCATCCATCTCAATCATTCTGCTACCAAAAATTCAAAACACAGTTCTTATGAGAACCATTTTCCAAAGCAAAACTTCATGCATGGGAAACAGCAAAGCAAAGGAGGGGAAAAATAAAACCCAATTATGAAGACTTGCAAGAATAGTTAATTATAGACACTTACGGGGGGGCAGAAATACTGATTTCCCATTTGTGTCTTTTTTCACAGGTCTAACAATTTTACACACACACACACACACACACTTTCTATAAACCTTACCATCCAGCACTACCATCCTTCCTTTCCCCCTTCCCATCTTTTGAATGTACCTCCTGTTGGATTCATTAAAAACTTTAAATGGGGCAAATATATCCTTTCTAAACTATTGGCTAGTAAAGGCAGAAGAAATCCACTTTCAGATCTAAATGTCTGAGCAATATAAAGCAATAAAACATTTTCATAATTAGCTAAAATAAATAAATGATTACAAAAGCAAAGAAATAGTTTAAACAAGCAACTGCTGATGGAGAGTGGTGAAGATAACACACACTGATTATAGAACTAAATTCAAAAACCAAAAAGACAAAACTAGAAAGCAATTAAATTACTGTGTACACAAATAAATAACAGAGATTTTTTTTAATGACAGATATATAAGCCTATTTTTACAATACAAGCCTCAATTTAGCATAGAAGAACCCACAAGAAATGCAAAATAAAGGAAGAAGGCTACAAACAGATGCAAGTACCAGTTTAAGAAAAAGTCATGTTTAAAGTTACATAGGCTCAACTCCACTTATGTCGGGATAGGAGCTGATCCCTGAAACAGTTCCAGCAGTTCAGCATTCCCTTCAATTCATTGGTTTTGTCCATACCCAAAAACATAATCCAGATAAAAAGCCATCTGGCATCCTCACATACAGAAAAAGGCTGCTGAGTAGAATACCATTACCACTGCCGGACACTTGATATTTTGCCTGTCTGTGTTTTGGACGGAAGCATGCATTAAATTCTTAGACAGTTATTTATAATAAGACTATAAGTCTGTAAGTTTGATAAGTTATATGACTGCCAGATATTCAAAGTTTCATCAAACAATCCAGGGCATGTCTACAGCACAGCAGAAGCATGTTCTGGTAGGGATGCTTTCCAGCACACCCCATCTACCCACTCCCATGCATCCAATCTAGAAGTGTGCCAGTGAAGCTGCTCTCAAACATACCAGGTATCAAAGTCTCAAAAGCAACTGCAGAGGGGCATCCCAGGAGCAGCCTCCGCATACAAGCAGGACTAGGTAGGTGGACATCTCTACCAGAACATAAAGCTGTCAAAGCATAGAGGTATTCCTCCCAGAATCTCCTCTCAGAGCTGTATAGAAAACTACTCAGTAAGCCATATAAAAAACCCCAAACAATTGCACAAACTTTGTTCCAAACAACCTCAGCCTAAATAAGTCTGGAGGCAGTCCAGTGGAGGTCCCCTGGATGTGTAGTTGTCACAGAGAATATTCATCATTCTCTCCCTCTTGTTCTCACTCTAGTAAAATAGTAGAGGCCTAACCCCAATAGTCCTGCTTGTAATTATACCAACTGTCCTAAAAACATTATGTAAATTACATTATAGATACACTGTGTATGTCCATTCTTTCTCTTATGCAGCTTTTATGCATTTTTCTCTTACACTATTTCTTGGTCTACTTCTTATACTTACTAAAGAGATTAGTAATTTTTATTTTAAAAAATACACCAAGATCTCAGAATCTGCTTCACTTGAATACCTGCCTTCCTCCCAATTATTTTTTATGAAATGCACACATTTTATGTGCATGTACACACCCATACAAAGTAACAGCATGTGAATATAGCAATCACTATTTATCCATACACAGTAGGAAAGCAACAGATATCAGGCATTTGACTTTTCTCATGAGCTGAACAGATAAAATGTTAGGTCAGAGTTCCTTCAGTGTGAAAAAGTCAACTAATGGAACCTTGATTTGTAAAGTCTTCTTTTTCAAGGTTTTGCAAAAAGCAACAACACTATTAAATAGTACTACTGAAGGGAAAAAAACTAGTCAAATTTCAGGGAAAAAGTTATTAATAAAAATGATTTTATTGTATGCTATTTCATATCAGCTACACTCCAGATGTAAGAGCTTTCAAAAGTTGTTAACAAAAGTAGGAAATATGATTTGATCATCTCCCTGATAAAGTAGTACCATATTTACTCAAATATAAGGCAATCTTGAGTATAAGATGACCACCCCCCATAATCAGATTCTATATATAGAAATTTTATAAATTTATAATTCTCCAGATATGGAATCTAAGCATTTGAGGGTTGCCTTGAATCCCCCCAAGCACAGTGGCTGGGAGGGGGGAAGGAATGGGGAGGGTCAGGTGGTACCACTTACCCTGCCCACTTCTGCCCTCTGCAGCCTTCCTACCCAGCCTGCACTCATCCACCCCCAGCTCCCCAGAGTCTCTACCCCTCTCCGCCTCTTCCTTCCAAACTCCCCCCAGTCTCTTCCCCTTTCTCCCCGCAAATCTCCAGTTTCTGCCTCTTCCCTGCCATTTACGGACAAATGCAGTTCAGGTTGCTCCGTCTGGGAGCACAGCTCATGGAAGCTCAGCCCTTGCCAGGCCTTGCAGCAGCATCTGCTTATTACCTGGGCAAGCAATAGAGCTTGCACTGTCGATTGGCCAGGCAAGGGAAGGAGTTTCTGTGTACTCCACACCCAGGAGAGACCCTAGCACCTAGCTGGACCTGAGCTGCTGCACCTGACAGTAAAGGAAGGGGGCGAGCAGGTGGGCAGAAGTTGTAGAAGGGAAGTAGAAGGGTGAGACAAAAGCCAAGGCCAGAGACAAGCCCAGAGTCAGAGCAGAGCAGCAGCAGCCTCTTGCTCCTCCTCCTGCTTCATATGCAAATATAAGATTTTTCCTCCATGCTGATGGAGGAGGGAGCCCATACCTTATATTCAAGTAAATATAGCATGGTTTATTTTGCTTGGGGTAGAGAGGCATTATAACCTGAAAGATTAAAAATCACCAATTAAACTGTTCCCCAGACTTTAAATTGCATTATACAGGAAAGCCATTGTTTCCTCCCCATAAAGATCACTATCATTCTTGTACCAACAAATGTTTTAACCAGGATTAAATTGTTCATACTGCAATGCATAAAAACCAGCACATTACATGTTATTTCATCATGAGTTCTAGGTTTACCTTAAGAGGATCCATTATATTAGAACTGGAACTGGTAGAAGCAACTATTATTACTTCCCATGACAAGATCCTGTTGTCAATTGCTCATCATTTTTCCAAACTGTTTCTGGTTTTTTTCATGCTGGTTGGGAATATTTTAGTCAACAAAATGCAGCTAATTTACAGAAACAAAGTAAGGCAAAAAATATGTTGTTTTGCCCAAGTTTTAAGGGGAAAACATATATAACTGCAGCTTGTATTTCTCTGAATTGCCTCAGCATACATGGCTTTCTCTGGAGAAGATTTTGATATTTAACAAGCAAAACCAAATACCCAATGGCAAAACATGGCACTCCCCTTCCTCTTACTAACATTGCATACTACCCTTGGAAAGGATCTTGTGGCACCCTGGTTGAGAATCACTAATCTAAGGGTTCCAACCTTGCTGATGACCCCCCTGGGGTTTTCAGCAAGGTGCCATTTGACAGAATATCTACTTTTCCAGTTTATTTTCCAAAAACCTAGGCCATTATACACAACAGCAACATTATAAAGATTATCAGTAACCAAAATTATTGCCAAGTAGAGCACGGCCTAAATAACTATAATTAAAACTAAGACGATCATAATTACTTAATACTTTAGTTGTTTTAAATTACTTTAATGCAACTGGTATCAATAACAAATGCATCATTAATAGTTTTAAGCAACATAGCTGAAGATTGTCTCTTAACAGATACAAACAAGAATTTATTAAGGTTGAATAGGCAATCTTAATTTTAACATTTTCTGACTTTTGTGTTCACTATTTTGAGATGTAATAATAATATTTGCTTAATGAAGGTATTTATATAAATTATATACACACACAAACACACAAAATATTTTGTACACAGTAAAAGTGAAAATGACCAAGTGAAAACTGAGCCCTAACCACCTTTGTGGCTACAACCCAACTACCACAACTTGCAATTAGGACACCCACTCCTCTTGGTCCTCTATGGTGCTGTAACAACATTCCTTTCCAATAATATTTTAAAAAAGCACACAACCCCAGCCAAACCTTTAAGATTCCAAACTCTCCTTCAACTCACGGCTGTCTCTAGCCTACTGAAGTGTATCAGATAAAAAGACTAAGGCCATCCAATATGCAGACAGATTGCAAAACAAGCCTTCACTGCACTTTAACCTCTCTGCCATAGAGCTCAGCATCACAGATTAAATACAATTAAGGCACTGATAGCTCAAAAGCACTTTCACATACTAACTGATCTGCAACACACAAAGCTGGCATGGCTCCAGGGGAAAAAATAGCTGGTCTGAATTGTCACCCTACAAGAAAGGTACAAAAAGGTGATCAAGTAAGAAAGACTTCTGGAGCATAGAGGCACTTGAAAGGAAAAGGAAAAGAAGTAATATTCACATCAACATGCCTAGCTAAAGATATTATATCCAAAAGCTTTAGTCATCAAGCTGTTAAAAGTTGTAAATTTATACACAGGAAAAATGGTTCTGGTTCTTAACGTTAACTTTCTAGCTACAAAACTTCATGCCAAGACTATTATTTTATTTCCTGAAATAAAGATATCACAGAATGAAATATTTGCTAACCTATGCCAGTATCTAGTATCTCGGTTTGCACCAGTGTGTATCTAACCATCTCAAGCGCACCTTAATTCCAGGAACATAATTCATTTTCTTCCCTGCTATACTTACATTCCATATCATTGTTGAAACATCATTTATATCACTGATAACATAATTGCTAAACTGAGATAGTACTATTATTTATACTGAAAAAATTAAGCCTCTGCATGTTAAGTTTCCTGTATTTTCATCAAGTTGATTCTTTGTCACACATTCTCATCTTCATTTGGACACTTGTAGGCTGAGAAGTATAAATGAGAGCAACCTTTGGTCCTTGGCCTTTACCCTCTTTTATTGCTCTTCAGCTGACAATCAGCTGAAGTGCCCGATCTTTACAGACACTGAAGAACTGGGCTGAAGTAATGCGCTGCGGCTTCCAGTAAAGTGCGGTTTTGGGGGGTGGCTTAACAAGTGTAAGCAGCCACAGTGCACAAAAGCCTCTGAAAGTTATCAGGGATGCTACAATACCCAGCTGCTTCAGTGTAAGGAATGTTTTCTGTTATAAAGAGTAAGTGCATGTATATTTACTCTTCTGTTCTACCTGAAGTAAAGCTATTATCTGTATGTATATTTTACATGCATTATCTGGATTTATGTTTTCACAGACATAATAAAGGCAATTCATCCTAGCCTTATAGCATACCTGTTAAAGGAAAAAATATGTAGCCCAACAAGTTCTCTCTCCAATCCCCCTTTTCAGGTAAATAATAAATCTTAAGTGAAAAAGTCACTATGCTCTTCAACTGTCACCACTAAGGTTTGGTTTTTTTCAATGCTTAAGCAGCCTTAAGGCTGATTTACTCCTCAGCTCCTTCACACACTGACAACTGAGCAGTTAGAAACAAAAATCACTTTTGCACACCTGGAAATATTTATTTCCCATTCTCATAAGGTTAAAATGAGAGCTCTTACTTATTATCAATTTCATCCCTAAAAAATTCAAAATAAGGATATTAAAAACTTTTCAAAGTGACCTCATATTGCATTCTGGACATGTTCTACTTCAACAAGATAACAGTGCCAAAATAAGAGCAGTCGTGTAATGACGGAAGGGAAGGATCTGAGGCACCAGCCCTGGACAACGACCCTGGGTGGAGTGTACCAAAAACAGCAACAGCGGTGTTGCCAAACCACCTACTGCCATGCTGCCAGCAGATGACACTACCCCATGTAGCAAGGCTAGGTAGGGTGCTTAAGTATCCTGTTACAACCGCGTAAGAGTATCAAAATCTTTCACTGTCCTAGCACTTGCCATCACAATATCTGAAAATACTTTGTAAATGCTCGTCTTTATAACACTATTTCTATAAAGAGGACCAAACTCCTTTCACATTGCTCTGTAATAGCTGGCCTAAGTATTGTCAGCTAGTAAAAGGACTGGTTGAGATATAAACTGAACTTAACGCTGATGCATTTTTTACATAGTGTATGTAGCCAGGGCCAGACCAAGGCATTCTGGGGCCCAAGACATATGTAGTCCTGTAGCCCTGCCCCATTTTAGCAAGCTACAGGCAGGATGCTGATGCCCATCTCAGAAGGGCAAAGCCAGTAACGCTCTCAACTTTTCTCCATTTTGGCAGCAACAGTAGGGAACCTCCAAGATCACGTGAGACAGCAAAAGGAAACCCTTCTTACAGAACAGTTAGGGAACAGCAGGGGGGAACAAGTCTTGGTCCTGGTCATTATCTCAAACAGCCAGGTTGTATTTTGGTACGGTGACTTTATGTTCCAGTTTGGCCAAGACAGTCCTGGATTTTGTAGGCCGTTCTGGTGTCCCAACTGGTTGGTGAAAATGGAAAAAAAAAGGCCTGGATTGGCACCACCCACCTGCACTGGCAGGCCACCTGACCAGCAGCTGAGCACTGCTGCTCTTGCCTGGAGCGGGGATCAGCCAGGGCGGGTAGAGTGTGGTGGGGGAAGAGCACTGCTGTGAGTGTAGGCTTGCATGTGCGCACGTGTGTGCAGGCACACATGCATGTGTGGTGCCCTGGCCAAATTTGAATTTTGACGCCTTTTGACACCCACCTGAGCAGCAGCTGGAGGCAAGGGGGTCACAGTCCCAGATTTCTTTTAAAATAATATGGTCGTATTTATGAAATCTAAACATGCTGTTCATCTTTCCTGCTACCTACACAGCCCTCTGCAGGGATGGTAGTGAGGGTCCCTCAAAGCAGTGGGCCTTTGTTACTACTGCATTTAGATAAATGCAGCAGTCTGTAGCCCTCTGAGTTATTGCTCAGGTTCTCTGCAGATGCCACTGTGACTGATACAGTTGGTTCATGTTTTCAATCTATTTTCCCCACAATAGGCAGATTAGAAACGTACCCACAAACACAAGCTAATGCTCTGCTCTAGTCACATCACTGAAAGAGCCTCACACATAAGCCTAAAACGCTTGTGTTTAATTCCAACCCTCTGCATAGCATTGGCATTAGTTTGAACTCTTTCAGACATCCTCCGATCCTACAGAAGTCAAGCACAATTGCTTCTTCCTTTCACTCTTAGCAATCAGTCAAGGGTACGTTTATGTTTCCAAGATGTTCTGTGCAAAGAATACAGCTAGAAAATACATTTTTGGCTTAAACTGAAAACTGATGTCTTTCTTCATGATTCCATCTTCCACCAAATTCAGAGACAAGACAGAGTTCATGAGCTACATAATCCAGCTCAGCTTTTCACTGTACCAAGGTAAAGGAAATCCTCGTATGTTAAAACCATTACAAAACCCAGACTCTTTAATGGGAACTATATCTGATCAAGTTGAAGAGTGAGAAAAGCCGTAATAATCCTAAATAGGACCATATATAAATAAATACACATGATTTGGCAGAATTTGTAGTTTGTCAGTGATTGACTGCTAAACAACGCTTAGAGTGTGCTTCATAATAACTCGCATACACTTCCAGACAATAATAAATATGTAAGATTCTCTCCTATTCCTTTTAACTCATAAAACGCAAACCTAAATATTTGAAACTCTTCCATAAGCCTCCAGAAAAGCAGAACGTTTGATGTTTCTAAAAAGAAAAGTTTATTTACTTTTGCTGCAGGCTAAAAATTAGAATTTCTTTATTAATTCTGCCAAATTGCTATATAATGCTTTTTTAAATTTATTTTCATCAAAGCAAACCGCTTTAATTTAAGACAGTCCCATAGCTACTGAATGATCAAAATAGAGCATCAGACCAACATGCTAAACAACTGTGTAAACCCACTGACCAAAAGGAGCCCTCTAACACCAAGTGAGATCAAAAAGTATTTTAAGGGACGAGAGTGTGATCCCACTGCCTCACTGTTGGCAGTTTCTGTATACAACATACACTGGTTTAGTTTTTATGTCATTCACATGACCTTAACACACTAGTATCAACATGGGTTTTTAAAATGAGTAAATTAAATTCACCCTGATTGGAAATCTCCTGAACTCAGAGCTTACTGCAAGGAATAATTTGGTCCCAACTTTTTGAAGAAAAGTTATTGCTGCTAAGAATGCAACAAGAGGGAAGTAATCCTCTGCAGTTTCATGCACACTCGACATATAATAATCTGCATAACAGACTCTTCAGCTCTGAGCCCCAACTGTCCCAGGATGATCATAGCTTTCAACTAAGCTCTGATAAACTCTCAACTCCTTGGCAATCAACCCATTATTTGTGCATCAATACAATTTCTGTTTTATACTGCTATGAAGGCTCTCAACACTAAAGAAAACCAGATCATCATCAATCTAAACACAATGGGCCACTATGACATCATATCATCTCATTAATCTTCATTTGTCCCATCGCATCCCATCATTCTCATGCAAATGCTACACTTCAGGATGCAACTTTTCTCCACTCTGTGATAAGGAGGAGTAGAGCTGTCAGAAGCCCCAGGGGGCCTTCCCACATCACAAACCATCACTTCATTCAGCACCTTGTGTTTTACATCACAGCTAATGTGTTTGACATTCAAATTTGACCCACCAGGAGGTAGAACTATCTGATTCCTCAGCTACACACATCTCACTTCCTGGGCTGAAACAATCACCAAGTTCCCTGGGGATCTAACAGCTTCTTTTCCTTCAGCTGACCCTTGTTAATTGAGATGGAAGAACAGCTTAAAAGGAAAAAGATACTTGCACAAGGCAAGTAATAATGATAGCAATCCATCCTTCCCACCTAAGAACCAAGTTCTGCTTTAACAGCTGTGTTTGAGGGGGGTTTCGAAATAAAAGCGAATTGGCTTAAATTAACAGACACAAAAGAGAAAATATATAGGTTCTATTCCAAAGAAATAAGCTAGATGGCACACTGGAAAGACTGCATATATACAATTATGGGTTTGCTTATATTTAGTTCAGGCTAAATAATCTTTAAAAGTGCTCAAAATATTTTATATTTTAATACTATAGCTGCTTTACTGTATAAGTCACTATTAATAATATGTATTTGTTCATATTGTACTTTGTCTCGTCAATTCTATTTCTATCGCTGTTTTCTCCAGACATCACAGATGGTAAAAAACTAAACATATTTGTTGCATAACAGGAAGGATTTTTATTATTACTGACTCATAAGCATTTTTTGTGTCACTAGCACCTTCAATGCATGCTCAAAACATCTTGTTCCCATCACATGTGTTAATGCAGGAAGAGCAATTTATCAAAGGAGAAATTTTCTGGAACAGAAGTACTTTGAATAAAAAATGTCTCTCTTTAAGGAAGGTAGTAACAATATCAGATCAGCTTGTGTCATGACAGAAATTAATAAAAAAACAAGTTGTAGTGTCTCATACAAAAACACCCTCACATTTTAAGATTCTAACTGCAGTTGGATGCCATTGTGATATTCCTAGAAAATTACTATAATTAATAAATGTATGCAGCACACACACAACATGTGTACAACATGCAAAATGCACAAACAATATTATAGTTACATGTACCTTAGTAAATTACTTGCTAGAAATGTGTGGACTACATACAAACATCAGAGAAATGTTCCATAACATTTACAGTGATGACAAAGTCTGCATTATAAAAATCTCCATAATTGTAAATGTTTTTTCAAGTTATATTTGAATAGTGGAAGATTAAGACATACATAAACAGGAATATCCTGGATTGATAACTACTCAGTTAGGAAGGCCAAAGCAGCCTTAGAACTCAGGCTAGTGACAAATCACAAACAACTTAACAATTCCTCTATTTAGAAAAAATGACAATATAACCTGAAAAAATTACTTAATATATTCCTGAATCCTTGGGGCACCATGGGAAAGAACACATATTTGTCTTGTACTTGTGCCTTTGTAGTCTCTAAGGAAGATGCATTAAAATGAGAGTACAGTCACCTTATTCACACCTGTAGAGAATATTTCTTTTTCTCATTTATTCACATATGTTTTCATCTTTCTTCTAAAAGTAAAAATCTGTTCTCTTACAGGTTGGCTGATCTCCGAAGGGCTTTAAACTAGGTTTGTTGAGGGACAGGGATGCAGTGGACAACAAGAACCTACATTCAGAGAACCACGAGCTATGTGATGGATCAGCCCAGGTAAGCACTAAGGAGCCTGATAGACTTCAGGACAAGGGGATACCAAGGGTACCCACTGGGGGGCTTAAATGTCTCTACATTAATGCTAGGAGCAGGGGGAACAATCAGGAGGAACTTGCACTTGTGCCTGCAAACAGCAACTTCGACCTGGTTGGGTTAAATGAAACCTGGTGGGACCCTACTCACGATTGCACGGTAGGCATTGATGGTTATAGGTTGCACAGACAGGATAAAGTGGGGAAAAATGGTGGAGGGGTGTTGCTCTCTGTGTTAAGGAGCAATATACATCTTCTATAATCAAGATGGGATCAGAGGAGAACCAAACTGAAGTCCTGTGGGTTAGGATACAAGGGGAGGGAGGGTGGGGGTCAGGGGAAAGGGACTTGGTAGTGGGAGTCTACTATAAACTGCCACACCAGGAGGATGAGCTAGACCTGGAATTCTCCAGACAGCTCCCAGAGGCCGTACGGTCAAGAGATATGGTTGTCATGGGTGACCGAAACTACCCCGACATTTGCTGGGAGGATCAGAAAGCCAGAACTAATTGCTCATGTAGGTTCTTAACCTGCGTACAGGACCTCCACCTGACGCAGGAAGTACACAATCCCACTAGGGACTTTGCTAGGGGGGACGACCTGGCTGGGGATCTGGAGGTACAAGTCAACCTAGGGGATAGCGACCATTAGTTGACTGAATTCACTATTCAGCGAAGGTTGGGAAAACTACGCAGCAGGGCAGAAGTGCTAGATTTCAGTAAGGCTGACTTCAGGCCTTAGGAGATTAGTTAGTGGGACATTAAAGCTCAAGAGCATTGACAAAATGGGGGTCCAAGAAGGTTGGTCATTCCTCAACGAAGCAATTCTTTGGGCACAGAAGGAAGCAATCCCACTGCGTAGTAAAGGGGGCAAAGGGGCTAAGAAACCCCCCTGCCTAAGCAGGAAAATCCAGGAAAGCCTAATGGCAAAAAAAAGGGGCATACAGGGGGAGTAGCTACCAAGGAGGAGTATACCTCGCACTTGCAGGGTATCAGTTAGGAAGGCCAAAGCAGCCTTAGAACTCAGGCTAGTGACAAAAATTAAAGGACAACAAAAAGTCCTTCAGGTATATAGGGAGCAAAAAGAAGGAACAGGGCAGCATAGGACCCCCACAGGATAAACAAAGGTAGCTGGTGACAGATAGGAGGGACAAAGCAGAGCTCTTCAATGAGTTTTTTGCCTCTGTATTCTTGAACATGGATCTAAACAAATCTCCCAAATGCATTACTGACAAAAGCAGAGGAAACACCAGCCCAATAATGGTGGAGGGGCTGGATGCATTTAAATCAGTGGGACCGGAAGAGCTCCACCCAAGAGTGCTGAAAGAATTAGCCAGTGTTATAGCAAAGCCACTGGCAAGACTGAGCACTCGTGGTGCTCAGCTGAGGTCCATGAGGACTGGAAAAGGGCCAATGTGGTTCCTATTTTCAAGGGGAGGAAAGAAGATCTAAGTAACTATAGACCGGTTAGTCTCACCTCTATCCTTGGATCGCAGTTGTAGGAGTCCAGCAGGTAATATAATGCTGAAGGGCAAGCAGCACAGGTTCATAGCAGGCAGATCCTGCCTGACTAACCTTGTTTTCTTTCTATGACCAGATCACTAAAAGCTTAAGAAATAGGTGTTGAAGTAAATATCATCTATTGGTCTTCAACAGTTTCCCATCCTAATTGAAAAGCAAATTGAACAGCTGTGCCACAGATAATTATACAGTCATATGGGTGGCAAATTGGATTAAGGGTTGTACCCAGAGAGTGGTGGTGGACAAGTTGGTATCAACCTTGAAAAATGTGAGCACTGGGGTCCCCCAAGGCTCAGTCTTTGGGCCAGTACTGTTCAATATCTTCATCAGCGACCTGGATGAGGGCATGGAAAGCATTCTGTTCAAGTTCACAGATGACACCAAACTATGGGATGAAGAAAACACACTGATGGGAAAAAACTGAATCCAGGTGGACCTGGACAGGTTAGAGAAGTTGGCAGAGAACAAGAGGATTCAGTTCAACAAGGACAAGTGGAAGGTGCTGCACCTAGGGAGAGGGAATTATCAGCACACCTATAGGCTGGGGCTGACCTCAGCAGCACAGCAGCAGAAAGAGATCTTGAAGTCATTGTCGACGCCAAGATAAATATGAGTTGTCAATGTGATGAAGCAATTAGCAGAGCTAACCGCACGTCGTCATGCATTAGCAGGTGTATCACAAGCAGGTCCAGGGAGGTGATGCTCCCCCTCTATGCGGCACTGGTAAGGCCGCAGCTGGAGTACTGCATCCAATTCTGGGTGCCACACTTCAAAAGGGATAATCTTGAGAGGGTCCAGAGAAGGGCCACTTGCATGGGTAGAGGCCTGCAGGGAAGGCCTTATAAGCAAAGGCTTAAGGACCTGGTCCTTTTCAGCCTCCGCAAGAAAAGGCTGAGGGGGGATCTTGTGGCTGTAAACAAATTCACCAGGGGGGAGTAGCAGGGAATAGAAGATGCTCTATTTACCAGACCATCCCTTGGAATAATCAGAAACAACAGCCACAAGCTGATGGAGAATAGGTTTAGGTTGGATATCAGAAAGAACTTTTTCACTGCTAGGGTTGCCAGAATCTGGAACAGGCTTCCAAGGGAAGTGGTGCTGTCCCCTACCATGGGGGTCTTCAAGAGAAGACTGGACAAGCACCTGGCTGGGGTCACATGACCCCAGCACTTTTTTCCTGCCACTGGCAGGGGATCGGACTCGATCCTTTCCAACCCCAGCGTCTGAGATTCTATTCATAGTCAAATATGTAACAACTTTAATGCATATTTAAATATGCTGCATTAATGCAGTACATATCATAGTTTTTTAAAAGAATATATGGATATCATTAATCGCAAAGTAAACCAGAAAGCCGTACACTTTGAGATGTCCAAGTTTATAGCTGAATCTAGCCGAGAACAGTAAGATTGTTTTGGTGCTCACCCTTCCCCCATTCCTTTCCAGTGAGGAGAAAGACCAAAAAGGAAACAGGAAAAGTATCCCTAAGCCTTAGGGTATAATATCAAGCACAATGAGCCCACCTGGCCTTCAGGAATATTGCATCAGTCACAGACTCACAAGTCTCAAATCTCACTAAATAACACAAACTCTCTCCTCCTCCACTGTGGATTGGTAAAACTTTTCTATTATGCTTCAATAAAACAGCCCTTTTTAAAGAGTGTAATTTTATTTTACATTCTTGTTTTTTGCTACTGGATATAAGATAAGAATCACTTAAGGAAATTTAAATAGATCTCTTATTTTAATCCCTCAGCTTGATCCTTCTGTCCAGTCCAGTGCCTTGGCTAGTACACCTTGTTGACAATTAGCAGTAAAAGAAAGAAAAGCACAATTTATGCTTAAAAATAATCTAAGAGAAAATCTGTCTCTTCAATTTCTCATGGATGTTAAATTATGTGAGGTCTTTAGAGAGTTTTAACTTAAGCTTGATATGTTTGCTTTCCTTTATTGTCTACTGGCAAAACCAAGAGTGTTGAAGCTTTTTCACTGTACAAACAATACTCCAGGAGTAGATGCACAAATTACTGATTTAAAATCAAATTAAGAATTTTCTGACGTTCTAAACCATCAAAACAGCTTAAAGTAAAAGAAAGTAAAATTAAAGTTAACAGCAGCCATTACATTTAAATTAAAATATCAGCTCTATTTCCCTGGCTACAAGTGAAATTCCTGTCACCCCAATTCCATACTCAACTGAAAGAACAGTGAACATATGACCTTCATGGAGAGAAGCCAGAGCTTGTAAAAGGGCTTCAATTACCTTCTTCCATTTCAACCTTATTGACCTCAGGTTTCACCTTGTCTACATTCAAGTAAAGCTGCAGCCTTTGCTAATTTCTAACTATGTCCCTTTCTCTTCACTGGTTCATGTATTCAGCAGTACATTATTCCCCTCTGCTGATTCTGTAGTAGCTATTAACCAAAACAAGCTGTTCCTATAAAAGTGGATGTACATACGGGTCTTTCGATGAACTAGAATGACGCTGTGTAAAATTCATGTATGATAAGGATGTTGAGACAAAACCAACAGCTTAAATTTAAAATGATGTTGTTCAAGTGGCAGAGAATATATTTATGCAGCCAAAAACAAACACTGAGTTTCTCCTGGGAGAGTCATTGTACCATGTACAGACACTGAGTTTCTCCTGGGAGAGTCACTGTACCATATTCAGTGTACAGATTAGGGAAGAACCGATAAAGATTTTCTTGGCCAATACCAATATGCCTGATGAATAATCAGCTGTTGAACAATACCAATCCAATAACCGTTTTACAGGAGCACAGCCAGGCAGCATGGAGAGCAACTCCCTGCAGATAAGTCTGTGGAGAGGAAGGGAAGTGCATGAGGACCAGATTGAGGCCCCCATGATGAGAGAGAGAGTGAGATATGGCAGAGACTGGGGGCGCTGCCCAGCCAGGGTGGTGAATGGGATCCCAGGGCCGGGACACGGAGAGGGAAGAAGCTGTGGGTGGCTCATCCAGGGGATCAGCATCCCAGCACTTAAAAATGGCAGTGGGGACACTTGAACTAAAGGTCTTCAAATGAGCTTTAGCTGAAGCGCTGCCACCACCACTTTAAAGTGTGGAGACGCTTTTAACGGGAGCTGAGCTGAGTGGGGTAAAGGTGGGCTGCTTACGGGCTCAGGGCTCTCTACTCTGCTGCCTTTGTCCTTGGAGCCACACGCTGGCCGTCTGTCCCCTGCCCTCCTGGCAGCAGGAGGCACAACTCACCACCCACACCATTGCTGGGAAGGCAGGGGATGTGCAGCCAGTGCGCAGCGCCCGAGACAAAGGCAGTACAGCAGACCACCCTGAGCCTGCAGCGAACAGTACGCCTCCATCCTCACCCCACGTACAAATCTGGGGGGGTGGGGCAGCATATGCCCCCCAGGTCTTCCCTGGGGGTCTTCCCTGGGGGAGTGCAAAGCGGCACGGAGACAGGCTTCTGCTCCCCATGCCCCTTGGACAAGCTGTCTACAGCTCTGACCTGCTTCCCACCTCAATTCACTGCCCTGGCTGGGCAGTGTCCCCAACACCAGCCCCTCCCCTCACTGCAGGGGCCTTGATCTGCCCTCCCCTCCCTGCTTCTTCCCTTCCACACACTTATCTGCAGGATGCTGCTCTCCACACTGCCCAGCTGTATTCCTGGCCACGTGCATGTATGCAGCATCCAGGGGTCCCACAGCCAGAAGACTTACTATATTTATTGGTGACATTATCAGCTACACTAGCCAAAAAAAGCTGATAGCCAATAGTTAATTTTCCTTTTATCACTGCCAATCCAATATGGCACCAATATATCGGTGCACCTCTAATACAGATGTTCAGACTTTTTCTCCCAAAGCAAAAACGGCTGTTCCAGGGAAAAAATAACCTGGGAATAACCAGGGTTAAATTACTTCCAAAAGACTTTCTCTGGGAGAGTGAATGTTTGTACAAGTAACCCTTCTGAAAGAAGCCACAAAATAACCTTGCAGCATTCCAGGGTATTTTGTTCCCTTCCCTCCCCTTCTCCCTCTCAAGGAGACAGTGTGTCACTTGGGCTGGACTGTACTACTCCAACCAACCAGGGAACAGAACATGCCTCAAACTGAGCAAAACTCTGTACATACCATGACTTCTCTCACAAGGGAATACAGACCTCTAACATATTTCCCCCTACAAAGAGACAGCACATCCCTTGCTGGATTCTGCTTCTCCAGAGGGGAGCAAAACATGTCCTCTTCACAATCTCCACATTGTGCTCCAGGGAGACACAAGCTGACTCCAAGCAAGGCCACCATCTGTTGCCAAGCAGATTGAGGGAGCTTGCACAGCACGCTGAGATGCACAGGGACCGCCCCCACCCCGCTGCACAGCATCAGCAGTTTAATCTCTCTTCTCTTTGAGGACTTCGCATTCAAATGTCTGTTTAGTTAATTTTTACTACCGGGGAACAAATCCAGGAGAATTCTCCCTGATTATTTGAACGTGTGTACACAGCACCAGTCTCAGTATGCTACTAACAAAAGCCTTACTTGCTGCATTACTACAGGTCCCAACTGCCTGTTGGGTTTGATGGCTGGCTCCTATTAACTAGAATGTCTGTTCCAGAAGATACTAACATATTTCAAAATGTATGCTTCTGTTCAAAATGGGGGTGGAAAATTATGTTAGTGGAAGTTTTTGCAGAAAATGAGCCAGGAGGACTTTGGTATGTCATGAGAAGCTAGCCAGCAAGCCTGGCCAATAGAGGAGAATAGAGGCATACCAGATACCTGAACTACAAATACCATCACACACTGAACTGGCGCAGGCAGACAGATTAATGGTTGAAATTTCTTGTGAAAAATCCTATTTTGGCAGAAAATGCATTTTTCATTTAATTGTTTTGTTTTTAATGAAAAATTCCCGACCAGTTTTACTATTTTCTATCTGCATGCAAAGTATAAGAGTAAACACCAATGGAGAGTCTTCTATTGCTCAAGCGGAAAACAATTGTATTTCTGGAGTTGAAGTCCTGATCTTTTTTCTCAGCGCTTCATATTTATGAACTAACTGGTGACAGTGCTGTTTCTATGTATCCTCCATATAAATCTTGCAAAAAAGAAAGGGGGTAAAACTTCCTATAAGTACTTTTAAAAGGTTAAAATTATCATAAAATATTTACAAACTTTCAAGAAAATTCAGAAAACATCATTTGAAAAATATTTTTCCTAGTACACTCCTTCATAAGCAAGCACAGTAAGAACAAAACAGACAAGTGGCTCACCAGACATGTCACTGCACAAATTTAGTGAATTTACTTTAAGAGAGAATTTTTCAGCAAACTGATACTTAAGGATATTGCAAACCATTTTTGTTTTTACTGAACTTCAAGTAACTAAAAGGAAACAGACATAATCCTTTCCTCTTTTGTCTTTGTTTTGAAATATCTTCCCTTAACTAAAAAAATTGGTTAGAAAACTATTTAGAGAATAAACATTGAAATAAAATTAAATTATTCCAGAAGATGGTTTTCACAAGAGACCCAGAGTATACCACAGTGCATTTACTCTTACCTTGTCTATCATATCCGGTCGGTTTGTAGCTGCCAAAACTGTCACGTCTTTTAGCTGTTCTATCCCATCTATTTCCGTTAACAACTGAGCCAAGACACGGTCTGCTACATTCCCAGCACCTGAAGAGCTAATTAAAATAATACCACAGCATTAGTTTTCCCTTCCTAGAAGGGAAGGGTTTACTGTTATTTAAAACCTGGAAAAAACATATTCAGTTTCATGGAATAACTTTCCAATTCATCTTTTTCACCTCAACATTTAAAGGTAAACATAACATTAATCATTAAACTGATTAAACCTATATTCCAGAATCAGCCCTACAAAAGATTTCTTACTACTAGGAAAAACAGCTGGGCTTGTTACTTATTCCCTCACCATGGTGGCTTGGTACAAGATCACCACATAATACAGTAGTCTGAATTAAACATTTCTAAGGTGGTAACAACTCAAGTCATGTGGCTTCTTAATTAGTCAGATATTTTAGTTCTTGCCACTCCCTGGTGATTGTTTATGCCACAATACAAAGCACATGAATTTTGCAGTTTTCCACTACATTATTTCTTTCATCCCCAAACAAGATAGTTTTGAGTGCTAGTCAACTAACTCATAAAAGCATCTCCTGCCTTTTTAATTCATCCATCTGATTCTATAGATGTTGAAAAGAAAACCAACAAGAAAAATCAGAGAGACAGGGAGAAGTATGAAGTTCTGAAATCACTAAAAAATGAAACTATTTTATGAGTTCAAAAAAGTTTGGTAATTGATTCAGATCACATTGAAATGAATGGCAAACAGCTTCAATGCATGTGATAACATTTCTTAAGAAAAATACATATGTTCATTAAAGATTCTTTAAAGAAGGAAGGAAGGACTTTAATTACTTTATTCAGGGGTTCAGGTATAGAACAATGGTAGCTGCTTGCAAAGCGAAAACACAAACAACTTACTACCAAACCAAACCAAACAACCGACCCATCACACCGTGACAGACACCTTCGCTGCATTTCACGTCGTGTCTCACATGCTACGCGGTCCGCATGCCGGCCACACAGTCATAAACAATTCAGACCCTGCTCCATCCCATCATACATGTAACAAAACCTTCAACTTCCACACAAAAAGAGAGCAAAAAAGCAGCCTGGTGAGGGCCCAGGATGCGGCAGAGCTGGAAGTCACAGTTCGACACTGAGCCAGCCCGGTCGCCCAGACCGGTCATGACATCAGAGCGCGTATTTGAGACTGCCGTCCTCCACCTGGCACAGCACTCCCTCAAGGGCCCAGCGTGTCTCAAAGGCGGGCACCGCTCGCCGGAGCACAGCGTGCTCAAACTCCAGTGAGAGGCGCGCCTGCACCAGGAGGCAGAAAAGCCGCAGGGCATCATCTGAGCCGGTCCCGGCTAGCCGGTTCCGGCGGCTCTTGAGGACGGCCAACTTGGCCTGACCCAGTACAAAGTTGGCCAGGCAGACGGGGCCCCTCTCAGCCGCCCGGTACGGGCAGGAGCACACATAGGTGGTCTCCGAAGAGCTCCTGCCCAGAGCCTGCAGCAGCAGCCCGAGGATGACAAAGAGCGGCTGCAGGCGGGGGCAGTCAAGGAAAGCGTGAAAAAGGGTCTCCTCAACACCCCCCGGGCAGAAGGGGCAGGCTGTCGAGGCAGCTGGGTCCAAGTGGGACGCAAACGTGTCAGTGGCTAGGATGCCATGCAGCAACCGCCACTGCAGGTCACCAGTCTTCTTGGCGATTGGCGGCTTATACAATGTGTGCCACGCCGGATGGGCCGGTGGAGAACCTGGCGGCCCCAGGCGCCGTCGCCACGGTGTATCGGGGCGGCCCGCCAGCACTTGGGCGTGGCGGATGTGAATCACCCAGGCGTATAAACCTCTACGCGACAGAGAAGCAAAAGGACAACCCGTGTCACTGTCAGGAGGCACAGGGAGCGTCAGCAGGGTGCCAGGGCTGCCGGCCAGATCGTCGGCCACGGCTGGGGCGACTGGTAACACAGGGAAAGCCTCGCTCGGGGCATCCTCAGTGCAGGGGGCCTGGCCCGCCCGGAGATGGTCCTCCAGGGCGGCTGCCGCCTCCAATGGGAGGGCAGTCCAGATGTCACACAGGAGACGGCCCACGCTGCGAACGGAGCACATGCCCAGCTGGCTGCTCAAGGCCTCGGGCGAGAGCCAGGCTGACCGAGCAGGGTCAAGGAGGTGGCCCAGGCGGAGAACATGCGCCTGAATGAGAGCGGCCGTGAGACCAGGCAGAGGCCAGGCTCAGCACGGGGCGCCTCAGCGCTGGGTTGTGCACCAGGGGTTCCCCCAGCAACTACGGGAACTGGAGGTGATGGGCCTGGGACTGGAGGTGGAAAGTGGCTTGCCAGGCTCGTACCACGCTACGGTAAAAGCCTGGAAGCATGGCCCAGTTCAAAAGCATGAGGTCCAGCAGGAAGAGCTCCCGGTCAAAGCCGAGGGCCCCCACCCTCTGCAGAAACCGGCATGCCAGGTGTTGCCAAGGTGGGCGCTCCTTGCTGTACAGGAGTCGCTGGAGGGCCTGGAGGCGGAAGGAGACCACCCTGCTCGCCAGGTCAACCAAACTTTGGCCCCCCTTAGTCACAGGTAGGTAAAGGACAGGTTGTGGGAGCCAGTGGCGCCCGTCCCAGAAGAAGTCAACCAGGAGGCGCTGGAGTCTCTCGAGCAGGTCCTCCGGCAGATCGAGTACAGCGCACTGATGCCACAGGCTCGCCGCCACTAGGTTGTTCACGATGAGGACATGTCCATGGTAGGAGAGGCTGGGTAGGTGCCAGTGCCACCTTTGTAGGCGGGCCTTCACTCCTTCCTCGAGGCCGTCCCAGTTGCGCGCCATGAAGGTCGGTGGCCCCAGGAACACGCCCAGGACCTTAAGGCCCTCACGGCGCCAGCTGAGGCCCCCGGGCAAGGCCAGGGGGGTCGTGGCAATCCACTCTCCAAGCAGCAGGGTATCGCTCTTGGCCCAGTTGATACGGGCCGAAGAGGCACGTTCATAGGCTCGCTGGCAGTCTGTCAGGGCCTCCACGACTTCCTGGGTGTTAAGGAAGATAGTCACGTCATCTGCGTATGCTGAGAGCCGCAGCGGAGGGGCAAGGGATGGGCCCATGGCTGGTGGCAAGGCCACACCACTCAGGCGGTGCCACAGCGCATGCAGCAGTGGCTCAATGGCCAGGGCATAGAGCATGCCCGACAGGGGGCAGCCCTGACGGATGCCTCTGCGCGCAGGGAATGGGGCACAGAGCACGCCGTTCACCTTGAGCAGGCTGGAAGTGTCTCGATACAAGACCCGGAGGGCGCCGGTGAAAAGGGGCCCAAAACCAAAGGCCTCCAGGGTCCAAAAAAGGTAGGCGTGGTCCACTCGGTCAAAGGCTTTCTCCTGCTCCAGAGAGAGAAGGCCAACGTCCAGGCCAAAGAGGTCACTGGCTGTAAGTAGGTCGCGCAGCAGAAACAGGTTGTCTTGGATGGTTCTGCCCGGCACGCAGTAGCTCTGCTCAGGCCCAGTGACGGAGGCCATGACAGTGCGGAGGCGGGTGGCCAGCACTTTGGCCAGGATCTCGTAATCCGCGCACAGCAGGGAGACCAGCCACCAGTTCTTAATGCAGCCAAGGTCTCCTTTCTTGGGCAGCAGCGTGAGCACTGCACGGCGGCAACTGATCGGCAAGACCTTGTCGGCAAGACTCTCCTGGAAAACACGCAGGAGGCAGGGGCCGAGAAGAGGCCAGAAAGCCTTGTAGAACTCCGCAGGTAGCCCATCGAGGCCTGGGGCTTTGCTGGAGGCAAGGCCAACTGCGGCCGCCGCCAGCTCCGCCAGAGACAACTCCTGCTCAAGCTCGCCGGCCTCCAGGGCACCAAGGTGCGGCAGACCAGCATGGAGTTCCCGCAAGGCGTCAGGGCAGGACGGCTCAGCCGCAAACAGGTCACGATAGAAAGCAACAGCATGCTCATGTACTTCACCTGGGTCAGTGATGACCTGGCCCTCAGAGGTCTTGAGGTGATCTAAGACTTTGCTCGCTGCCTGCCGTCGCTCCAGGTTGAAAAAGAAGCAGGTCGGGGCATCTGTTTCGGCCAGCTCTTGGCAGCGGGCACGGATCCTCGCTCCACGGGCTGCACTCTCCACCAAGTCACGCAGGCACTTCTTCCGGAACCGGAGGCTCTCGCACAGCACCGCATCACTGCCGGCTGCCAGCAGGGCAGCCTCGAGCTTTACCATGTCCTCCTCCAGCTCTCTGATACGGCAGCGCAGTTCATTTGTGGCCAGCTGAGTGTACTGCTGGCAAAAGGCCCGGATCTGTACCTTGCCCACATCCCACCATAGCTTCTAGGAGGAGCAATTCAGTCTTGTGGCCTCCCAGCCCCGCCAAAAGTTGGCAAAGCAGTCCCGGAAGTGAGAGTCTTGAAGCAGGCTGACACTGATGCACCAATAAGGCGCTCGTGTGCAGGTTCTCCCTGGCAGGCTCAGTTCACAAAAAGCCAGGCCGTGGTCTGACAGGCCCGAGGGAACGAGCGTAGGAGTGGCAGGTGGTGCCTGGTGACAAATGCGGTCAAGGCGGGCCATAGTGAGACCCCCGGCACTCATCCTGGCCCAGGTGTACTGGCATGCGTCGGGGTGCAGGGCTCGCCAGATGTCGACGAGGCCTGCAGTTTCCAAGACGGACCGCAGCTTACGGGCTGAGGGCAGGTGAGGCTCGGGCCCCGTACGGTCGAGCAGGATATTGGTGGTGCAATTAAAGTCCCCACCTACAAGAAGCAGGTCGTTGTCCTCGCTGACGTCGCACAAAAGGCCGGCCAAGGTCTCAAAGAAAGTGACCCTCTCCTGGTCATCAGAAGGTGCATAGATGTTGACGAGCAGCAGATGGTGTTGTGCTAGGGTGACGCGGACTGTCAACAGGCGGCTGGGGACAACCTCTCGTGCCACCGCCGTGTCATACTGTAGTTGTGATGATAGGAGAGTCACGACCCCGGCGCTAAGGTTGGTGCCGTGACTCAAGAACACCTGGTCTTGCCAGGCAGCGCGCCAGGCCAACTGGCTGTGCCTGTCGGAGTGCATCTCCTGGAGGAAGGCAACAGCCAGCCACTTCTGGCACAGGAGCTCCAGCACGGCCTCTCGCTTCACCGGATCTCGACAGCCGTTGATGCTGAAAGTACCAATGGTTGTGGCTGCCATGGGTGTGAGTATGGGAGAAGAAGAGCGAGGTAAGGCGCAGATAAAAAGCAAGCCCCCAAGAGCCAAGCAAAGGCAGAGACAGGTCAAAAAGAAAAGGCCTATCATGCCCTACTCTAGTCCAGGGACCCCGCCAGGCCCCACTCATCTCTCACCCGCTGGGCGAGCTTCTCCAGACGATAGCCCATCTGCCTAGTGCCCAGATCTTGCTGCACGAGCTTGGCCGCAGCCCTGGCAGCCTTGATGAACACTTTAGGGTCCGCGCACCATTGGGTGATGCATGCCGCTATGTTCTTTTGTCCTTTCGTTTGCTTTAGAAAGGTCAAGAGCCCCCCATAGTCAGGACCGACCCAGGGGGGGTCTGCCAACATGGGCTGCACATTTCCCACAGAGGAGCAGCGAGGGCGCACACTGGCTGGGAGCGCTACATCCACACCCTCAATATCCAAGCCCATCAACCTCCTCTGATTGTCTAGGTTGAGGTCTGGCTCTTGAAGAGCAAGCCCCACCTTCTTGGGGGGGGAGAGGTCATCCCGCTCTCGAGGTCATTTGAGACACTCAGAAAGCTGGATTTCCATCTCACAAGCCTCCTCATCCAATTCAGTGGCCTGGGCCTGCTGCTCCCTGGGTCAGACCTCTAGAAGCGACACATTGTGCATATGTCTTCTTGCCCCCTGTCTCCGCCTCCCCCACCTCCAAACTGCCCTCATCCCAGGTCAGCAAGGTCGCTGTTGTGACAGCCGGAGCAGGGCCGGGCTCTCCAGCAGGGGCCTCCCCAGCACCAGCTGAGGAAGGCCGCGGTGGGGACGGGGCGTCCTGAGGGCTCCCTTTCACTTTCTTCTCCTTGTTGCTCTTCTTCTTCTTCTGCTTTGTGGCAGATGACCCGTCCTTCACAGAGGATGGGCCAGACTGTGTCTGGCCTGTCTCCCCAGAGCCAGCCACCTCAGCCAAAGCCGTGGTGGAGAGCAACTTGCAGGAGGTCTGAGCCCCGTCGCCCAACGGGGCCTCGGTGCCACAATCGCTGACCACCCCAGGGGAGGTCAGAGCAGGCAGGGCAGAAGCGGAAGCATCCGCCTCTCCCCCCGGTGGCGTCTCTGCACTGGTGGGGGTGGGCACCATAGGTGGAATGAGTGGGGGGGAGGGCTGGGGCCTAGCCCCAGCCCCTCCGCCAGACGACACTTCCACACCAGAGACTTCAGCCCCCTCAGATAGAACAGGGGCAGGAGGAGGTCGGAAAAGACTCCCGGCCTCACTGGGTGGGGCCTGCATCCCGGAAGTGGATGGGCCGTCTGTCAGCGTCGCTGTAGTCGCCAACGTTTTGGCCAATCCCCCCCGTGGGCACTGAGCTGCTAGGTGGGAAGAGCTCCCACACTGAAAGCACGTGGTCTCCCCACAAGAAAAATAAATCACATACCTCCGCCCGTTGAACAAGAGGCTCAAGGACTGAGGCAGCGACCATGAGCCCTCCCTAAAGAGCATGAAAACCTGCCTTCGAAAAGACAGGACATGCCTCAGTTTGGGGTTTTTACTCCCTATGGTCAACCGGCAAATGGGACTCGTAAGCACCCCATAGGGCTTGAGTACCCTGGCCAGGTCTCGATCGGTCATGTGAGGGGGCATATTAGAAATCACCACCCTCACCACTAGGGTGTCTGGGGGGGTGACAAAATAATGCGCGCCCGCAATGTCCAGGCCCTCTACGCATACACTATGAACTAAGGTGGGGTCGCTCAGGTAGATCATCAGGACCGTGTTGACATGACCTGCATAACGGATGGTCTGCTGTCCCGAGAGAGTAGCCAGAGCATCCACGCAGACCTCAACCCCAACAAAGGGAGGGGTGTGCACCCTCAACCCACAGGTAATGGGGAGGTTCTGGGAGGCATCCTCATGCCAGCTGCTGGCTGTAGGAGCAGCCATTCCTGATAGGACAGAGTTAATTCCCAACTCTAACTAAGCAAAGCAACAACAAAAAAAGTTTATAGTAACTAAAAAAGATAAGTGTCCGGGAAAGCGGCCACAAAACTGTAGATGGGAGGGGGGAAAAGGGGTAATTTAGAGCACCCCGCAGAAGGCAAGCTAATGGAAGATAACTCCCCGCTACAAGCAAGCAGAAAAGAAAGAAAAGAGAGAAAGAGCGAGAAAGAGACAGTAAGAAAGAAGGCTGCGAAGACAAAGAGACCGGAAGTACGGGGGGATGGGACAAAGAGGAGAGAAAAGGGGGGAAAAAAGCTGCAAAACAGCAAGAAAAGAATCAAAAAGCGAGATAAACAGAGGCTAGAGACCTTTAGATAGGTGGGAGTGAGAAAAGGAAAGAGATAGGAAGCCGGGGAGTCTTACGCTCGGGATAGCCCCACGCAGCTCCAAGTGAGCCTGGTCCAGTGCATCCAAAGCGGAAGAAAGGAAGGAAGGAAGGAAGAGAACTACATTAGGCTCAATGGATGTGGCTACAGAGTAATTACAACATTGTGTTATAAAATCCTAAGATGCAAATTTGAGCTTTAGCCTGAACACACATCAACCTAGACTCCTCCACTCCCACTCTTCTCCCCCAACAAATACATATTACACACACACACATATGCACGCCAACACTGGCATTAACTATACTTCATTTCAGAAACAATATAAGAATTATGGGACATGTAGGTTCTTGGCTCCAATCACCTTGCAGTGATTTGAACCCAAACCTCCCACTACCAGAAAAATGCCCTAACCATCAGGGTAGAGGCCTGAAAGGACTCAGGGCATTCTCATCCTTCTCATTAAATCTGGGCCACTAGGTGGAAAGTAATACAGGAATCAGTGAACCCAGAAGGAGAGCAAACCAGAGGAATCCCAACTTGATCTAGTGAGACGGGAACTTCCATGGGCGGGAGGTTCCTGGGTTTTGCTCTATGTTCCCACAGCTATTTAGACATGTTTATATTAAATAGCCATTGAATAAAATATATATACACCGATTTGGGAACAAGGGTAAGAACCAAAGATCCCTCTCTCTGAAGGAGTTATTAAGACTGCATTAAAAAAACTGACCCTCCCCTCCCCATAAAAAACCACCCACTCATAATCAGAAATAGGAACAAAAGCTGTATCCAAAAGTGCACTGGGTTGGGACTAGACGGCAATTCCTCATTTCCAAGACTTAAGATTGTTTACTAAGCCAAAATACTTGGTCCCTAGGGCAGTGGTTCTCAACCTTTTTAGACTTGCAGACATAAAAAAAAATATATCAGTGCACTGATATATCGGTCCATATTGGATCAGTAGTGATAGAAGAAAAAATTACATCATCAGCAATCAGATTTTTTTGGCCAGTGTAACCAATTATGTCACCGATAAATGTCATGTGCATGCATGCAGGTGGCCACACGCCAGGAATGTGCCCCAGCAACTTGGAGACCAGCATCCAGCTGATAAGTCTGTGGGGGGAAGGGGTGTGGGGGGGCAGATCGAGGCCCCCACAGTGAGGGAGGGACTGAAGCAGGAGCAGGCACTGCCCAGCCAGGGCAGGGCAGGTGACTGGGATGTGGGATGGAGTCATGGGCAGCTTGTCCAGGGGATGCAGAGCAGTGTGGGGGGGAAGCTCCTAGCCACTGCGCACACCCCTGGGGGAGGAATGGGATTTGTGTGCAGGGTGACAGTGAGCTGCCCACTGCAGGACTAGGGCCAGAGGCTGTGCCAGCCTCTCCCTGGTGGGGCGGGTGGGCTGGGCTGGGATTTTGCTTGGTCAGGTGGGGGCAAGGCAGGCTGCAGCAGCGCTGGGAGCAGGGGCTACAGGGTGGGCTATAGCCACCCCAAAACTTGCCATAGTCCCCCAGCAGCCATCCCTCCCAGCACCACCCCCACCTGCATCCCCAGCCCAGACCAGCATCTGTCAATATCAGGCGCTTCAGTGGGGCTTTTTTGGCACTTATCTAATAGATGATTAAATCAGCTTTAGCTAAAAGCGCCAGAAAACTCTCCTGAAGTACCCAATCTTTACAAACACTGCAGAGCTAGGCTAAAGTAACATGCTGCTGTTTCTGGTAAAGAGTGGCTTTTTACTTTTTTAAAACATCTGCAAGTAGCTTTGGTTTTAATCTTTTTTTGCCTACAGAAAAATAATATAACAGTTTTTCTGTTGCAAAGAACTCAGAAAAAAACACAACTATGGATATCTTTTTGAAATATCTGGGTTTATCTTGCAAATCATGTTTACAGACTTAACAGTGCTAACTGTATGTGGCACCCCACAGCATTTTTTAAAGGTACCTCAAGATATCTCATTTAAGATTCACTGCCCTAGAGGCAAAGACAGTCAACAGCTTATTCTAAAAGCTCCCTCTGCTGAACAACTGCTGTAAGTACAGCTGAATAGTTAAAACAGGTGAAGAACAAATAGTATTGTAACCACTTTATTCAAGGCCTGCTTCTCTGATTAGTTAAACCTCAGGTTTTCAGTGGGACTTGCCTGCCACTCAGTAAATTATTATGTACATCTTCATCATAGAAGGATTGTTCCAAGTGGAGTTTTCACAACTCTTCATCACATTGTGCCACTTCATTTCCCTGCCTCTAAATAGACCTTTTCCAATACTTTAAAAAATACTATTCTCCATTATTACCTGCATGCTAATAATTGAAATTACGTTTTTATGCTGATTTTATCATTATTTCTTTGGCTAACATTTATTTGTTCTCTTCCCCACACATATCTAGGCAAATATTAACTTTTTATGACTTGCAATAATTTTTAGACCATTTTTATTTATGAATACACAGACCAATAAATTATAATCAGGTTGATTTTAAAATACAATGAATATTGCAATTTTTTGTTTGCAAATTCATGATGTATACCAACTATTCTAACTACTGGATGCTTATACTACACAGGTTATTAGTGCATCACTACCATAATCAATGTCAATATCCACTAGAGAACAATACTTGATATTTTTTTCAGAGTTCAAGAAATCTTAATATCATAAAATACATTTTGTGTAGATTTGTTATGAATAGCTGCTATAGATATTCTATAATTTTCTGGAACAGGTATTTGAACACCTTTCGTAAGTATTCAAAATCTAAAAGACATCTGCCACCATCTTGGGGGTGACTGAGAAATAACAAACTAGACTGCTTAGAAATAACAAAATAGGGTCCTGGGTTTGTTAGTCGCCAGCTTTATCTACTTTGATACAGCAGTACTACAAATTCACAAATGAAATCAAAGAATTTCTAAACATATTCAAGAGACACAGCCCTCTTTATTTAAATTAAACATAACATGGTAAAAATGATACAGTTGCTGCACATGAATAGCAAATAAGTTTCAAAGGACACAGAACTCAAACAAACAAACAACATCACCACTATAAAATAAACTAGTCTTAAACAGGGACTCATGCCCCAAATCCTACAAAAAGTCACATACTTACTTAACATTATATCTATTGACAGAAAGTTAAGCACAAAAATATGTGGAAGATCAGGGCCTAAATGATAAATGCAGTTGAAATAGTATGAAATCACAAGTCTTTGAGGGAGTAGGTAGACTTTTGTTTTGGTGAGGAGAGCAGAAATAAGAAGGCTAACATGTTTTTGAAAGAATGGGCTGGTAAGTGCATTCACCCCTCCTAATATGAATACCATTTTTTTTTGTATACCACACCCCCAAATAAGAGGGTACACATTGTTTTTCCAAGACAGAATGTTAAAAAAAACCCAATCCCTCAGAGTTATGGCCTGAGCTGGCTTCTTCATGGAGAGGCAGTGCTGAAACATGACTGCCAGCTTCCTTCTGGGACAGCAAGCAGGACACATGAAGTCCAGTAAACATACTATATATGCTTTCACGGCTACGCTCAAATTGACAGCAAAAACTGTTGCCAATTTAAGAAGAGCTGTGAAAACACTAACACTAGAATTCATCTTTTCTGCTTACTGTCTGTGGAAGAAGCTTGCAGTCATCTTGCTGCAGTGTGTCCATGTTTCTGTGCTAGGAAAGAAAAAGCAGCTTCCCTGCTTAAGACATGTAGTAATGAGAAAATGTTGATTCCAGGGTAGAGGGGGCAGAAGTCACTGATAATGGGGTCTCGAATTAAACAGATCCACATAAACTTAATTTCTGAAGGGTGATTACAAAGAAAAGAAAAAGACAGACTTTTCTTTGTAGCTGCAGAGGATAGGACTAGGAGCCTCACACTGAAGCAGGCAAAATCTAGACTGGAGATTAGAAACAACTTTGTGCTTATGAGGGTGGTCAACCATTGGAATAGGCTACCTAGAGAAGATCCCTGGAAATTTTCCTAAGCAGGTTAGATAGAAACTTGACTGGGATGGTTTAGTCAGGGATGATCCTGCACTGAGCAGGGGACTGAACTAGATGACCTCCCTTAGGTCCTTCTTCTAGCCCTAGTTATTCTAACTTAGTTCTGGTGGTGGCAAAATCCAAAAATGTTTTCTACGATTGAAAAAAGTTCTATATTACAAACCAGGCTTTATATGTATATAAGATTTTACTCTTTTACACCCATGCCAAATCCTTCATACATACACCTTATCCTGTGGTATACCATCTAAGTCAGTGGATTTGAGCAAAAGGCTGCCACTGAAGGATTTTGGCTTTTACTGGATTTTCCCTCATGGAGGAAATAGAGTAAAGGCTGGAGGGGAAGTACATTGTTTTGACTGAAAACAGAATAAATCAAAATAAAAGTACAAAAATTAAACCCAGAATCTCTGATACTAAAACTGTTATCTTGTATGCTTGTATTTACTGAATACTTTTGTGTTTGTATTTATATGTTGAACTAGGCTGTTGTATTATGCACCATATTTAGCATTCACTCTACCATAAATAAGCCCTTTTGGGTTAGCAGTATATATCCTATAAAAATGCAGACAGACAGACATATATAGTGAGAGATTTCTTCCCCAGCTGCTCTAGACCTGCGTCAGCACCGTGTGCTCCGAAAAGCTTTAACACTGTATATAAACTGTTAATCTGAAGGGTGACATACAAGTATGCATTTTTCCATTTTCCCATGATTTCCCAGCAAGGGTTTCAAATTAGCACAGGTAATGCTCATTAAGGCTGCCTGGGCTTTTGACGCAAATTCAGCAGTCAGAGAAACAAATTATGATTAACCCTCCAGTCTTACTAACATACTGTCAAAACCAACTTCCAGCCAAGTCATCCTCGCTTCGGCTTCCCCTCTATTTTCCTCTTCTCCTTGACCTCCACACATTTATGTCATCATCAGAGCTGCATAGAAATAGCTATCAAAAGATGCATACTGCTACAGACTCATTTCCTGTCAACAAAATGACAGAATTAAGGCAAACTTCAGTTTTACATATTTTGTGTGTGCATGTGGTATGGTGTGCTTTTACATACATACCCTGTTCTCACTATAAATACTTTGAACTCCAAAGTAAAAAAAGGGGGTGGGAAATATTTGGCAGCCTTATTACTGCCAAATCCTATTTGCAATGTTGTTAAATTAAAATGGCATAGCTCTTTTTTTTTTAAGTATGGAATATAATTATTAAATGATTGTGCAGTGCTAGTTAAATACCAAGCTTTACCATGCATCTGCAGGTCACACATTATACATACGGATTTTTTTGTCAACTCTTCTTCCCTTCTTTAGTAGGCCTACATTCTACAAATCTGCAATAATATTTTATAGCATAAAGCTTAATTTATTAAATCACTTGGAGCCAGATACAGTTCAGCATAAGAACAGTCTAACTAATTCAGGAGATAATCCACTGGCTTTAGACAGCTTGTGTTCCTGCATGTGCCTATCAATACCAATTCAATATCAGTATCAATACCCTGAATTCCAAAGTACACCAAGTGAGACTGTTCATGAATTTAGTGAACTTCGCAATGAGAGAAAGACTTTAGTCCTTAATAATCTGAATTAAATATGGCATCTTCCATGTGCATTTTAAAAGAGTTAAATACCATATTTTCTCACATAAAACATGCCATCCCCCATAAGATACATAACTTGTTTGTGAAAGGCAGAATAAAGAAAAGATAATCGTTCCTTCAAAATACCGGTAAGTACAGTATTTTTCCAAGGAGAACCAGCAGTTGAAGTTGCAGGGGAGCAAAATATTGTGGCTGCTGGGTTAACCACCTAAAGCCATTTCTGAGACAGAAAACATCTCGAGACCAGTACTGCTATTCCGCAAGTCAAACACATACAGTTTCAGTTGACAGTGAAATTTTGTAAATTAGAGTTCATAATAAAAGTACAATCAGACACTTAGTTGTCAGGTTATTCTGCAGGACTAATGCACAATATAGTAGTCTTGCAGAATACAGGATGTATCATTTTGATGGGAAAGCCTATTTAAGCCCTTATCTGATACTGATCCTATGGAGGAGAACTACTGAGCCTGCAGAAGACTATGTTGACTTTGGTGCTTATAGTGCAGAATTTGGCCTAAACAATATCAGCTGCACAATCCAGGTCCTAAGTTACCAGATACACAAGTAGAAGACAGGCCTAAAAGTAAATTCCAAAACTGACAGGAGTTCAATACCTTTTCTTACCTAATTAAAATCAGCCTAAGAAACTGTTTACTCCCTCAAATGAACATATTAAACATTAACAAAAGTATGTGCAAGAATGATGCAATTCCTATTTCTTCTTTAAGACCAATAGTCTTAAACATGATGTCCTGAATTGCCAAAGTAGTCAAACAACAAGGCTATTATGCTTTTTAAATCAACAGCAGCATTAAAATGACCCATTTCATATAGCTTTGACATCCTTTCGTCTACAGCAGATGGTGGATATTGCAGCCTGTAATGTAGATGGTTTGCAGTGTCTCATGTGACTCAACTGTCCAATCTTGAATGACTTGTGGCAGTGGTTACAGACGTATATGTCATGTTTGGGTGGGTTGGGGGCTGCTTGCTTCCTACAGGCGTGACAGGGGGCCATCCCATGGCCAGTCCCAACATTGGCCCACCCACCTGTCTAAGGCAATCTGCCAACTTGCCTCACCTCTGATATAACTGAAAAGATGTTTCAAGGCAGGGGCCTGCCCATTTAATACCCTGATGCCAAGGTTGTTATGGCTCTGTACTGCCTCTATACCATTTCCCACGTCTTGCAGATGGCTCCGGCCCCACACTGGGCTTCACTATATTCCAGTCTGAACATTAGGACCCTACCTTGGATCCCCGCTACTCAGGCAGCCTAACCTCTGCCATCATACTGGGCTGCAAACCTCTCTAGATCCCTTTCCCTCTTGGCAGTGGCCCCCTCTGAAACCTTTGGCCTCACACGCCCTGGCCTTGCCCCTAGGCCAGTTGAGACTCCAAGCTGCTAGCTCTGGCCATCCCCCACAGTGAGTGCTCTGGCGCCCTGACAGTCCTAGTCCTGGCCGCAGCATTGACCAGTCAAGGTTTTATAGGTAGGTTCTTGGCAGCTCTCTCACACAGGTTTGCCTTCTCGGGCCCCATCCACACACTATCCTCACTTTGTGAGCTTGTAGACCACATATTCACCCTGGACCCCTCCTGGCCCCGCTGCTCCACCCTACTAAACCTCACTAAGCCTTATGCCCTGGGGGCTCAAGACCCATTCTATGGGCCTTCGCCCGGTGCTTTTCTGTTGGGATATGCTACCCTAGCCTTCCCCCTCTATGGAGTCACCCACAAGGCAGTGGGGCTGAGGCTTTCTGGCACCCCACTCGCCTTTCACTAGGGAGATACATGTGTGGCAGTTCCTGGAAACTGCCCTGCCACAGGCAGTCCCAACACACCATCCACAGCAAGTTGTAGTTCCAGGTCATGCCCCAGAACCAGAAACCTCCTCCATCCCTATAGTTCCTACCCTTGATCTCCAGGTGTTCTGGGAGCATAGTTTCATAGTTGATAGAGTCGGAAGGAACCTGAGCAGATCAAGTCCGACCCCCTGCCACGAGCAGGAAAGAGCGCTGAGCTAGGTGATTATCTATCCTCCTTTTAAAGACCCCCCAGGGTAGAAGCAAGTCCCACTTTTCTTGGAAGCTGGTTCCAGATCCTAGCCGCCCTGACTAGGAAGCAGTGCTTCCTGATATCTAGCCTGAACCTACTCTCAGTCAACTTGTGGCCATAATTCCTAGTTACTCCTGGTAGTGCTCAAGGGAACAGGGACTCTCTCGTTCCCCGCTGGTCCCCCCTGTTAAGTTTATAGATGGCCACCAGATCTGCTAGAACAGCAGTACTCCAGCTGGGAGATGTTCACCCTTTGGCTCCCCAATAGCAACTTGCCAACCTTTGCTCTCAGGGCCTGTCTTATACCCTGACTGCCTAGCTCTACACCAATCAGGCAGTCTCCTGGGTGCCATGTGACACTCCTGATTGGGTCTGGTCCCACCTGCAGGCTGAACTGCAGCCTGCTCAAGCCCTTAAAGTGGCAGGCACCAAAGATGCCCTGCCACACAGGCTCTTTTCTCTTCAAGCTGTTGGAGCCAATTTCTGTCATGGACCTTGATGCTCTGGTGAAGACTATGATGCCACTTGTTACAATTACTTGCCAAGGTTTGCCAAGGTTTCCCATTGGTTAGGATCGATTACAAATGCCTTCATATCTCACTTGCATGCGTCTTCGTAGTGAAGCTTGGGAGGTCCTGTTGCTCTTGTTGCCTCTGATAGTCCTCTGTAAAGCACATCCTTGGGTATGCATCCATCTTCCAATTTGCTCGGATGGCCTAGCCAACACAGTCAGCTGTGTTTGAGTATGACTGTCACACATGGTAAATATGCCTTTTGAATAACCTCTGCATTCGTAACTTTACCTTGCCATATGCTGTTGAGTATGCAGCATAAACAGTGCAGGTGGAAGCTGTTTAACATTTTTTCTTAATGTGCATAAGCTGTCCATGTTTCTCCACCATACATGAGTGATGAGTACACAACCCTTGTACACTAGCATTTTGGTCTTGATGGTAAACTTTGAGTTGTTCCATGCTCTTTTAATTAGTCTGCTGAAGGTGGTGGCAGCCTTTCCAACATGAACATTAAGTTATTCATCCAGTGAAGATTGGTGGTCATTGTAGAACCTAGGTAGCTGAATTTCTGGACTACTGCTAGCTGGTTCTCATTAAGGATGACTAATGGCTCTTGTGGAACTCAACTATTTTCTTTATGTTGATTGTGAGAGCAAATGCCTGGCAAGCACTTGAGAGGTGATCCGTGAGTTTTTGTAGTAGGTCTTCATCATGGGCTATACAGGCAGCATCATCAGCTAACAGAAATTCCCTAATAAGCACCTTTCTAACTTTAGTCTTTGCTTTAAGTTGTGAAAAGTTGAAGAGTTTCCCATCCAATTTTGTATGGAAGTACACTTCACCTTCCATATCTTTGAACGCACAGTTCAAGAGTACTTAGAAGAAAATTCCAAAGTATGTGGAAGATTCCAAAGAGATATTCCAATATCATATGTAAGCTTAAATAATGTCAGCATCCAAAGAAAATAAAAAAGAAACAACAACCTCCATGTAGATCCACTGAACCTGCAAAACTAAGCAAGTCAAAGAAAGTCTGGAAGAGCTGCTAAGGGCATAGTTTCTCCATGCAAGTAACCAGTAACCTGTACATCTGCAAGGTTTTGTGACAGACCCTACAAGATTTACCATGGATAAGGGAACCACCTCTAGCTGACAGAACAGCATCAGAAAAATCTTTGCACAGAGATTACCAGCAAAATGTCATAGTATGCAGAATTACAGAGGTTGGGGATGATCTGGCCTGTTGTATTTATCTTTTAATATTGGACAAAGTGTACTTAGAAGTAGAGACTAACTTGTACAAAAAAATTACAGTAAAAATCTAAAGTTTCAAGTTTTATAAATACTCCTGGAAATGATATCATCTCAAATTATTTCTTTACTGAAACTCTATGGAAATAATTTAATCTTGAAATAAATGTAAAACTCATTGACGTAACAAAATGGTCTAAAAAAATTAGTATTAGCTCAAATTAACTTTACTGGCAGGATTCTTAATTTCTACACAAAATGAGGTAAAAGGTTCCTGAAATACCAAAGCCCCCTGCCAGCACACTCCCACACAGGAGTCGCTCTGCTCACGCAGTCTGAAGGATTTTATTGAGTCTGACATTTCTGTCAGGGCGTCGTAAGGGTAAACTGTCAGCAAGGAACACCTGCCAAGTCAGTCTTTTCAGTCCAACTGCCATGATCATAATTAACTGTCACACTGTTTTATTTCCTTCCCTCACAAATTCTGGTGAAATATGACTTTGGCAGTTCAAGGTTTTCCACAATATTAAGACTAAAAAAAAAGAAAAATCTATCTATCCCAATAGCATTAGTAGCAGCAATAATAATGGTAATACCTCCCAATCCATTCAGTTAAGCCAGACTATTCAGGCAAATAAGCATCACTGATATATAACGAATGCAGGATTATGTCTTTTTTCATATATTAGAACTGATCTGTATTCAAAGAACATCACTACTATTTGAGTAAATTAACTGTTCTTATAAAGTTCCCCACATTCACAACAGCAATACAATAATATAGTTATACTTTACATTACTATTTTCATCGAAGTTATCTCAACACAAATTGAAATAAATCCATGCATTACCTCTTCAAGTTAGTTATGACCTCTTTTTCAGATGGAAAACTGTGGCAAGAATAAGTGATTTACCTCCCTTCCTTCCACCCTTCCTCCCACCCCTCCCTTTGTGAAAGGAATTTCACAAAGCACAGACATAGCACAAGTGTGTACAACTATTAAAGAAACGCTGGGCCAAATTTACAGCTGGCACAGACAGCCCTAATTCTACATCCAAACTAAGTCAGACATGACTGACTGTAGTGTACTATGCCTGCTTTGTCTCCCACGACTGCCAAGGGATTGCAGACTGTCTAAAAGGAGAGAGGGCAAGTTACACAAATTCAGGGCTTCATGAATATCTGACTTTTCCACTAGTTGAACATCCAGCTTCTCTATTTGCATAAGCCTCTCATCCCCCAGCTACTTATAGGGGTCAGTGAAATGGAAAGAAAATTGAACTGGGGTCTGTTTGAGAAGCAGTTGACACCTGAGAGGAGAGCACAGGAAAAAGGAAGTGGCCATATAAAAACCTGTAGGAATTCCAAGTACCAAGGGAAGGGAAGATCAGTTTCATCCTGTCCTTCAATTCACACTGCTCTCACAATTTTTGATAGTTCTGTGTCAAAATGGTGGATGCACGATGGGATCTACTTTCCACTGGCTCAGATTGGAGCAGACACAGGAAAGGGCCCTCACTTTAGTAAACATCTCTATGGTTAAAAGTCTTCCCCTCATCCTCGCTCCTCTAAATAAGAAAGAGGGCAAGGCTGACCTACTGCAACACGCTCTCTCCTGTACCTGAAGATGTAGGGAGGAAAAAAGGGGGAAGAATAGTTATTAATCACTCACTCCAACCTTGCCTTGATTAGTAGCAACTACCTCATTCTCTATAGAGGACTGAGAACAATTTAGTTCCTTGTCTCTCTCACCTGGAGGGAGGATTTTGCTGGGAGTAGAGCAGAAAGAGATGCAAGGCTTGGTATGTGGTAGTGAGGAGAAAGGAAGGGATTTCACAAAAAGAAACAAAAGTATAAGGTGGTGTTAAATACATGACAGAGTTATCTCAAAGGGCTTAGCACACAAACAGACCAAGGAAGGATTAAAGGAACAAACTTGGATATGAAACAGTTAGAAAAAATAGGGAAGAAAAGAGGGAGTGGGGCTATGGAAAAGGAAAAAAAAGACTATACAAAAATTAAGGAAGAAAATCCAAGATAAAAGAAAAAGAAGAGACACAAACCAGTGGAAGAGGGAAGACAAAGCAAATTAATAATTAGCTAAAAGGTAAATTAACAAAAAGAAAGGGTGGCACTAACAGAAGTAAAAATGGATAGAACAAAATTCAATGGGATCAACTACGAAACTTTTTTAAAGTTTCTTTAAAACATAAAATTAATTATGTCTGTGTGTAAACCACCTGGGCAGACAGTGGATTTTTACTTATATGGCTGTACTGAACAATTAAAAAACAAAAAAAAATGCTAGTTCAAGTTAAACCAGAACAATAACATTAACAATCATTTTAAGTCAATATAAATTAATTTCACAGAAACAAAACATGTTGTTTCACTTTCAAGTTATTCCTTTTTCCCTGTCATTTAGGAGACTTTTTACAAGAAAAACGCCATTTTCAAAAAAAAGTTTAAAAGTTTCATTTTGAAATTGTCAGAATTAAATATATCAACATTTTCAACATGTGCAAGAATTCCTGTTTTTATTTTTTTGCAAATGTACTGTTCATCAAAAATGCTTGCCCTTGAGTGTAAATATTGCATTGTACCCATCATATTAACAGATGAAGATGTTTTAAGGAACTACATTTGAGCTGCCTACACAAAAGCAAATTCTGACAACTTCCATATTAAAAAATGGAATCTTTCACAGGCATGCACCAAGTAGCAGGCTTTAGTTTTCAAAACCTCTCTCAGGATGACACCTGCAGGCCTGTCTTCCAGGGATCCATCCCAAGTGCACTCTCCCAGTTCATAAATACCTAAGGGTATCATAGATGCAATCATACAGATGTGCAGCAAGCCTGCTCCAATGCACTGTAATTATAGTGTGTTGGAGCAGACTCAATTAATCAAGTCTGCTGGAGCATGGTAATCGCCACACTCCAGCAGACTCCAGCATCATGTGCATCAGGGTCCCCGTGCCAAAAAATGCCTGCAGGAGCACTTTAACTGAAGCTCGTTCGACAAGTTAAAGCACCCCCACCACCATCATTCAGCATGGGAATGCTGATACACGTGACACTCTGGGTGCT